>NC_059217.1:0-205000 GCF_020615455.1 Coregonus clupeaformis | reverse complement strand
ATATTACAAAGCATGATCAACCATTTTTTTTATGTTTTGTTGGTGTAACTGTAGCGACAAAAAAATATTTTGCTGGTAAAAGATATGAGTTGGTGGTAGATTTTTTAATCTACCTGCCACAGTGGGTGGTGGACCAAAAAGTACATTTTATGCCCTGACCACAAAGACAAATCCTGCAGGTTCTCTGTCACTCTCTCTTTTCCCATCTCTCTCTCATTTTTTCTTCCCTCTCTATCTCTCTCTCTCTCTCTCTCTCTCTATTGATTGACCCATTTATCCTCCTCATTCAAATCTACTCATTCTCTCACTCACCTTCAGTTTTTCTCTCTCCTCCTCTTCCCCCTTTCATTCAATTAATCTTGTTCTCTCTCTCTCTCTAACGAGTCTGTCTTTTGCTCATTAGCTGTAATCTGCTGCAGTCTTCTGTGATTGGTGGAAACGCTTGGCCGGGGTCGCAGTGTCCTGTAAATGTGTTTTCTGCTCCTGTTCCTTAAATGTGTTCAATGCTCCTGTCCCTGCCAGAGCTGGGAAAAAGACAGTTCTCCACACACACACACGTACACACACACCATTAACATACTTCATACTTCGTATACCCAATTTCAATACAATGTTCTGTCAGTATGTCCCCTCTATGTTGGGCAGGTTGATTCTAGGTCATTAAGTAGAGAGACTGGTTTGTCACGGTCACACTGGCCATCCCCCAGATGGATTGTGGGTATTGACCTTGAGGTCCACAGAAAAAGTCACAGACACATCTCAACATCAACAGTTCAGAGGGGACTGTGTGAATCAGGTCTTCATGGTCGAATTTCTGCAAGAAACCACTACTAAAGGACACCAATAAGAAGAAGAGACATGCTTGGGCCAAGAAACACAAGCAATGGACATTAGACTGGTGGAAATGTGTCCTTTGGTCTGGAGTCCAAATTGGAGATTTCTGGTTCCAACCGCCGTGTCTTTTTGAGACATGGTGTGGGTGAATGGATGATCTCCGCATGTGTAGTTCCCACCGTAAAGCATGGAGGAGGAGGTGTTATGGTGTGCTTTGCTGGTGACACTCTCTGTGATTTATTTAGAATTCAAGGCACACTTAACCAGCATGGCTACCACAGCATTCTGCAGCGATACGCCATCCCATCTGGTTTGGGCTTAGTGGGACTGTCATTTGTTTTTCAACAGGACAATGACACAACACACCTCCAGGCTGTGTAAGGGCTATTTGACCAAGAAGGAGAGTGATGGATTGCTGCATCAGATGACCTGGCCTCCACAATCCCACGACCTCAACCCAATTGAGATGGTTTGGGATGAGTCGGACCGCAGAGTGAAGGAAAAGCAGTCAACAAGTGCTCAGCATATGTGGGAACTCCTTCAAGACTGTTGGAAAAGCATTCCAGGTGAAGCTGGTTGAGAGAATGCCAAGAGTGTGCAAAGCTGTCATCAAGGCAAAGGGTGACTATTTGAAAATTTAAAATATATTTTGATTTGTTTAACACTTTTTTGGTTACTACATGATTCCATATGTGTTATTTAATAGTTTTGATGTCTTCACTATTATTCTACAATGTAGAAAATAGTAAAAATAAAGAACAACCCTTGAATGAGTAGGTGTGTCCAAACTTTTGACTGGTACTGTATATACTTTAGTTTATTTAGTAAATATTTTCTTAACACTGCATTGTTGGTTAAGGGCTTGTAAGTAAGCATTTTACGGTAAGGTCTGCACCTTTTGCATTCGGTTTGATTTGATTTAGTGTGTGTACATATGGGAAAGGAAAGGGGACACCTTGTCAGTTGCCCAACTGAATGCATTCAACCGAAATGTGTCTTCCACATTTAACCCCTCTGAATAAGAGAGGTGTCGGGGGGGCTGCCTTAATCAACATCATCGGTGCCCGGGGAGCAGATGTTGTTCAGGGTTAACTGCCTTGCTTCAGGGTTAACTGCCGATTTTTCCACCTTGCCGGCTCAGAGATTCGAACCAGCAACCTTTCGGTTATTGGCCCAACGCTCTTAACCGCTAGGCTACCTGCGGCCCCTGTGTGTCAGATGTGCGTCAAATGATGCTGGCCTCCAATTCCCCTTTAATTTGACTTCAGTTTAAGAGTTGGTTGGTTATGGGTTGGTTGATCACATTGATTGATTGTGTTAATTAAATCATTACAGTGGCTGGTCAATACACATGAGAGCAACAAATCCAGCCAGGTAACCCTCCAGGTAGGAGTGGAAGCCACGCACACACACAGTGTAAATAGAAAATGCAATGGGAAACCTGTCATTTTGTGCTTGCTAAAGGCCGCTTGGTCCCTCAGCAGGGAGATAAAGGAGAGGGGAGAGAATGTGTAAATTGATTTGAAGGTCGATTGTCTATGAATAATTTATGGATGGGGAGAGGAAGAACAATGTTCACTTTGTAGTGGCTTTCTAGAGAGAGAGGTGGAGATTTAAAAAGCTGAAGAGAAGGAGACATGGAAAGAGAAGAAGCCAAGGTGACTGGGAGTGACAGAGTGGCCAGGAAGGAGATCAAGAGATGATAGAGGAGAGTTGGAGAGGGTGAGCGAGGAAATGAGAGAGAGAAGAGAGGTGGCTGTGTGTCAAATGGCTTCCTAGCAAAGTATGGTCCAGCCCAACACACACAACCCTGTAATCTTTCATCCTACCCCCTTTAACACACACACACACACTCATTGGCCACTCCAGTATTCAGCTGTGGCCTTGGGCATCAGAGCGTGGAACTATTGAAGACAAGGGTGGCCAATGCTGCAATCAATTTCACACCCTACTCTCTCTCTCTCTCTCTCTCTCTCTCTCTCTCTCTGTCTTTGCCTTTATCCTCCCCTCCATCTCTCTTTATCTGCCTTGTCTCCTACCCTTCCTCCATCTCGCTGTCTCTCCCCCTTTCTCCTAAAACTCATCATTTATATTTCTCTCACAGTTTCTCTCTGCTGTTGGCTGTTTACTGAAAAACACTCAAGGTGAAAAATGTGTTGATGTGTCCTTGAGGGGCATCTAAGATTTTAAAACATTGGGGGCTTAGCACCAAGCCAGTAGAGGGGTCTGGGGGGCATTCTCCCCCTGCAAAAAAAAGAAGGAATTTCAACAGCTAAATGCATGAAGTTGGTGCACTCTGAGATTAACATTGAGAGATTAGAACATTGTGAGATTAGATATTTTTCAGGTAACTTGCACCTTTCCACCTGCCACAGCAGACACTGCCAGTACTCAATTACAGTAGCTACTGTGGGTCTCTCTACTCTGGAACACTCTATACTCTGGAACACATACATCTACAGTGTATTGGCAAAAACCATTCAACAACTTCAGACATACAGTAGACTCTGACCTGTCCAATGAGCCAAACTGATTAAAGAATCCCACAGTACCCAAACACCCTCTCTCTCTCTTTCTCACTCTCACACACACCCACACCCACACACTGTGCAGTAATTAGAATCCATAGAGCAGCTTTAAGTGTTGTCTGTTGCTGTCTTTCTTGTCTGCCCTCTTCTGTTGCTGTCTCTTGTCTACCCTCCTCTCTCGTCCTGCCCTGGTTGTAAAAAGTGTAAAAGTAAACAAGTGTTTTTCTAGTAATTTCACAGGCTTTTTCCTCCTCACCTGGAAACTCTTTGTAAACCATGTTTTACTTTTTCACTGTCTGTGTTTCACCTCTTATAGTTTGTGCAAATAAATAAAACTAATTAGAATCTATAGAGCAGCTTGAAGTGATACACTCTACTGTGTGCTCAACCCACCTCTGTTCTCTCTCCATCTGCCCTCTTCTGTCACTTTCTCTGGGTCTAGTCTGTTGCTGTCTGTGTCTTGTCTGTCTCCTTATCTATCCTTTCTGTTATGGCCTGTTCTGTTCTTCTGGTGTCTCTCTCCATCATATCCTATTATTCTATTGCTGTATCTGTGTCTTGTATGGTGTGTCTCTTTAGTTTTGCAATCCAAAACAGTCAAGGGGATACTGGGGTAGCGTAACTTGTTTTGGACCCGTGTCTGGGTCACTTAAATCATCCTCCCTACCATTTGCCCCTGGCTGCTGCTGTTCTAAGTGCTCCACTGGCCTGCTGTTCTTATCTGTCCTCCTCCTTGGCTCATCTGAAAGGTAGCAAGGTATAGGTGCAACATGTCATTAGTTAGTTTTAAAGGGCGACTGCACTTCCTGATTTGGCCTCGTTTTAGATTTGGTTTGTTAAGAAATGCTAGCAACCTGACTGAATTCAGACATGAGTTGGTTTCGGGGTGTGGTTTGATGTGGGTGTCTAGTGTGTTCGCAGGTGGATGTTCGCAGGTGGGAAGAGTTAGCCAAATTATTTAGCCAATTAGCTTCAGTCAGCTGGTGTGCGACCTGATCTCCGGGGCTAGTTAGGGGCCGTCAATAAATTACACAATGTAAATGAGACAATATTTTCATGTTGCACATCTTTTAGTTTTCTAATTAAATGCTTTCAATATTTGTCTATACATTTCTACAATTTTAAGTTGGTTTGAGATTTTTAAGTCATTGAAATTTGGAGCTATTTGAATTTTAACATATTGTCCCTTGTACATTGTGTAATTTACCGATGGTCCCTAACTAGCTCATAGGGATATCCAAAGTCAACCCACATTTACCACAGGCATTAGGATCGGGTCGCATTAATGAAATAAACCCTACCTTCATTAACGTGGCGATGCAGTCACGACCACAACCCTCACAAAACTCGGGTGAAGAATAGGGCACCCCTGGCCTGGCAAAGGGTTCAGCCTCCTCACTGCCCGGATGTACTCCAGGTTACGGTGGTCCGTCCAGACGAGGAAAGGGTGCTTCGCCCCTTCGAGCCAGTGCCTCCACACGGTCTGGATTCGGACAACAGCCAACAGCTCCCGATCACCAACGTCGTAGTTCTGCTCCGCCAGA
Organism: Coregonus clupeaformis; assembly: GCF_020615455.1. Classification (NCBI taxonomy): domain Eukaryota; kingdom Metazoa; phylum Chordata; class Actinopteri; order Salmoniformes; family Salmonidae; genus Coregonus; species Coregonus clupeaformis. The sequence continues at coordinate 200,094 of NC_059217.1, read as the reverse complement.
CTGAGCTTCTTAGAGAAGAAGGCACAGGGGCGGAGCTTGGGTGGCGTGCCCCCGAGCGTTGAGATAGGACAGTGCCTATCCCTACCTCGGACGCATGCACCTCCACTACGAACGGTAGTGATGGATCGGGATGGGCCAGTATCGGGGATGAGGTGAACAGAACCCTCAGGTTACTGAAGGCCCTGTCAGCCTCAGCAGACCAGCGGAGCCGGGACGGCCCACCCTTCAACAGAGATGTGATGGGAGCTGCGACCTTGCCAAAGCCCAGGATAAACCTCTGATAGTAGTTGGCAAAGCCAGTAAAGCGCTGCACCTCCTTAACTGTGGTTGGAGTCGGCCAATTACGCACGGCTGAAATGCGATCTCCCTCCAGCTCCATACCTGAGGTGGTAATGCGGTATCCGAGGAAGGAGACGGACTGTTGGAAAAACAGACACTTTTCTGCCTTGGCATAAAGGTCATGTTCCAACAGTCGGGCCAGCACTTTGCGAACCAGGGACATGTGCTTGGCGCGCGTAGCGGAATACACCAGAATGTCATCGATGTAGACCACTACACCGCGACCAAGCATGTCCCGAAAAACCTCGTTCACAAAGGTCTGGTATTCATAATGCCCCGTGGTTGTGCTGAATGCTGTCTTCCACTCGTCCCCCTCTCGGACACGCACCAGGTTGTACGCACTCCGGAGATCTAATTTTGTGAAGAAGCGCACACCATGCATTGACTCGATCACAGATGGAATGAGGGGTATAGGATAACTATACCGTATTGTTCCTTTGTTCAGTGCTCGGTAATGTCACGGATTCTGCCGAGGCTGCTCCTCCTCCTTGCTCGGGCAGGCTTCGGCGTTCGCCGTCCCCGGAGTACTAGCTACCACCGTTAGATGTTTCGATGTTAGATTGGTTTTGTCTGTCTATTGCACCTGTGTCCGTTTGTGTCTGATTATGTGTCCTATAAGTTGCCTGCTTTGTGTTGGTTAGTTTGTGTGTTATTGTTACGCCTGTCCGTTAGTGCTGCGTGTTTCTCTATGTTTGTTGTTTTCGTTGTTTACGCACAGTTTGCGTAATCGCTCGCCTCTGTTTTGTGTTGAGGCCGTTATTGTATTTTGCCTAGTGTTTCACTAGTAAAGACTGTTGGACTAAGCTTCGGTGTCCTGCGCCTGACTCCCACACCACATTACATCAGCCCTTGACAGAATAACACACCAAATGGAGTCAGCAGGAGCAGCGGCGGCACCCAAGTCGCTGGAAGATCGGATCAGCGATCAAGACACCATGATCCGGCAACTTGGGGCCGCCATGAACGAGGTGTCCAACACTCTGCGCCGTTTGGTTACTGGAGAGGTGCCCACGCCGTCGCACACCTTACCATCACCATCGGCCAGTCCTCCTCTCCCAGCACCGGAACCCAGTGGCATTCGGCTCTCGCTCCCGAGGGCATATGATGGTACTGCAGCCGGGTGTCAGGGGTTCCTACTGCAGGTGGAACTCTACTTGGCCACCATACACCCGGCGCCCTCGGGATACGAGAGCGTCTCCGCCCTCATCTCCTGTCTATCCGGCAAGGCGTTGGAGTGGGCCAACGCCGAATGGAGGGGAATAGACGCCGCCACCATCACCTACGCGGAGTTCTCCCGCCGCTTTCGGGCTGTGTTCGATCATCCACCTGAGGGGAAGGCGGCGGGGAGCGTCTGTTCCACCTCCGACAGGGGAAGAGGAGAGCACAGGAGTTCGCCCTGGAGTTCGGACTTTAGCGGCTGATGCGGGGTGGAATGAGAGGGCCCTCATCGACCATTATCGGTGTAGCCTACGAGAGGACGTTCGTCGTGAACTGGCCTGCAGGGACACCAACCTATCCTTCGACCAGTTGGTGGACATTTCCATCCGTCTCGACACCCTGCTGGCTACCCGCGGACGTCCCGAATGGGGGTCGTCCATTCCGCCCTCCAGCACCTCCGAGCCGATTCCCATGGAACTCGGGGGTGCTGGCGCTAGGGAGAGGAGGAGAGAGAACCCGAGGGGGGGCCGTCCCCTGCACCAACTGTGGCCGTGGAGGGCACACTGCGGCTAGGTGCTGGGGAGGGTCTCCTGGGGGAGGGGACAACAGGCCACGCACTGGGGAGTCATTTCAGGTGAGTAGGCGCCCCACTTACCCAGAGCTCTCTGTTGGTCACCTGTGTATACCTGTGAGATTTCCACAGGTGGCACCTCATTCCCAGCATAAGGCGCTAGTAGATTCAGGTGCAGCTGGGAATTTTGTTGATCGTGAATTTTGTTCTAGGTTAGGAATTCCCCTTCGGCCGGTGGAAGCCCCCTTTCATGTTCATGCCCTAGACAGCCGGCCACTGGGGTCGGGGTTGATCAGAGAAGTCACAGCACCACTTAAAATGACTACGCAGGGGGGTCATGAGGAGATCATTCAGTTTTATCTGATCGACTCTCCTGCGTATCCCGTGGTGCTGGGGCTTCCCTGGTTAAGCGCCCATGATCCTACCATTGCGTGGCAACAGAGGGCTCTTATGGAGTGGTCTGCCCAGTGTGTAGGGAGATGTTTAGGTGTTTCCTTAGGGGCGACTTCGGTGGAGAGTCCGAACCAAGTGCCCGCAATGCGCATTCCCCCTGAATATGAGGATTTAGCACTTGTGTTCAGCAAAACTAGGGCAATACGGCTGCCACCTCATAGACAGGGGGATTGTGCGATAGATCTCCAAACAGGAGCGGCACTTCCGCGGAGCCGTGTGTATCCCCTGTCTCAAGAGGAGACAGCGGCTATGGAGACTTACATAGCCGAGTCCTTGGAACAGGGATACATACGGTCCTCCACTTCCCCGGTTTCCTCGAGTTTCTTCTTTGTGAAGAAGAAGGACGGGGGTTTGCGCCCGTGTATTGATTACCGTAGTCTCAATCAGATCACGGTTAAGTACAGTTACCCTCTTCCTCTGATTGCGACTATGACGGAGTCATTACGTGGAGCGCGGTTCTTCACAAAGTTGGATCTCAGGAGCGCGTACAATCTGGTGCGCATTAGGGAGGGGGATGAATGGAAAACAGCATTTAGCACCACCTCGGGTCATTACGAGTATCTCGTCATGCCATACGGGTTAATGAATGCTCCTTCAGTCTTCCAATCCTTTGTGGACGAGATTTTCCGGGACATGCATGGGCAGGGTGTGGTAGTATACATCGACGACATCCTCGTGTACTCTTCTACACGAGCCGAGCATGTAGCCCTGGTGCGTCGAGTGTTGAGGAGGCTGTTGGAGCATGACTTGTATGTCAAGGCAGAGAAATGCTTGTTTTTCCAGGAGTCCATCTCCTTTTTGGGCTATCGGTTGTCCGCGTCTGGTGTGAAGATAGAGGTTGACCGTGTGTCGGCCGTGCGTAATTGGCAAACTCCAACCACTGTAAAAGAGGTGCAGCAGTTTTTGGGTTTTGCTAATTACTACCGGAGGTTTATCCGGGGCTTTGGACAGGTGGCAGCTCCCATTACGTCCCTGCTAAAGGGGGGTCCGTGCGTTTGCAGTGGTCAGCTGAAGCGGACAGGGCATTTGTTAAACTGAAGAACCTGTTCACTTCGGCCCGGTGCTGGCGCATCCGGACCCCGCTTTACCATTCCAAGTTGAGGTAGACGCGTCCGAGGCCGGTATTGGGGCAGTCCTGTCGCAACGGTCCGGCACGCCACCCAAACTCTGCCCCTGTGCGTTCTATTCTAAGAAGCTCAGCCCGGCGGAGCGTAATTATGACGTAGGGGACAGGGAGCTGTTAGCTGTGGTTCAGGCACTAAAGGTGTGGAGGCATTGGCTTGAGGGGGCTCAACATCCTTTCCTCATTCTGACTGACCACCGTAACCTGGAGTACATCCGGGCAGCTAGGAGATTGAACCCTCGTCAGGCTAGGTGGAACATGTTCCTGACCCGGTTTGTTTTTAAGATCACATACATCCCAGGGTCCCAGAACAGTAAGGCAGACGCCCTGTACCGGCGGTATGACACAGAGGAGAGGTCCATTGAGCCTACTCCCATACTGCCGGAGTCTTGTCTGGTGGCTCCGGTGGTGTGGGAGGTCGATGCGGAGATCGAGCGGGCATTGCGTACCGACCCTACTCCCCCAGAGTGTCCTGTGGGGCGGATGTACGTTCCGCTCGAGGTTCGTGATCGCCTTATTTATTGGGCTCATACATCACCCTCCTCTGGACATCCCGGTATTGGCCGGACAGTGCACTGCCTTAGCGTGAAATACTGGTGGCCAACGTTAGCTAGGGATGTGAGGGTTTATGTCTCCTCCTGCTCGGTGTGCGCCCAGTGTAAGGCGCCTAGACACCTGCCCAGGGGAAAGTTACATCCCCGTTCCACAACGACCATGGTCCCACCTTTCGGTGGATTTTGTGACCGACCTTCCCCCCTCCCAGGGGAATACCACCATTTTGGTCGTTGTGGATCGGTTTTCCAAGGCCTGTCGTCTCCTCCCAATGCCGGGTCTCCCTACTGCCCTACAGACCGCTGAGGCCCTATTTACCCACATTTTCCGGCACTATGGGGTTCCCGAGGATATAGTGTCTGACCGAGGTCCCCAGTTCCCCTCCAGAGTCTGGGGGCCGTTCATGGAACGCTTGGGGGTCTCGGTGAGCCTTACCTCGGGTTACCACCCAGAGAGCAATGGGCAGGTAGAACGAGTCAACCAGGATGTGGGTAGGTTTCTGAGGTCCTATTGCCAGGGCCGGCCGGAGGAGTGGTCAAGGTATATCCCCTGGGCAGAGATGGCACAGAACTCTCTCCGCCACTCCTCCACCAATCTAACCCCTTTTCAGTGTGTGTTAGGGTATCAGCCGGATCTGGCACCATGGCACGAGAGCCAGATCGAGGCTCCTGCGGTGGACGAGTGGATTCGGCGCTCGGAGGAGACGTGGAACGCTGCTCATGTCCATCTGCAGCGGGCCATCCGTCGACAGAAGGCGAGCGCCGATCGCCACCGCAGTGAGGGTCCGGTGTACGCACCGGGAGATCGAGTACGCACTGGCTCTCGACTCGAAACCTGCCCCTCCGCCTGCCCTGCCGGAAGCTGGGTTGGCGGTTTGTGGGGCCTTTTAAAGTCCTGAGGAGATTGAACGAGGTGTGTTACAGGTTACAACTGCCTGTTGATTATAAGAATATTAACCCCTCGTTCCATGTGTCTCTTCTCAGGCCGGTGGTAGCTGGTCCACTCCAAGAAGGTGAGATAGGAGAGACCCCTCCGCCCCCACTGGACATCGAGGGAGCTCCGGCGTACACGGTCAGGACCATCTTGGACTCGAGACGTCGGATGGGGGGTCTCCAGTATCTCGTGGAGTGGGAGGGGTACGGTCCGGAGGAACGGTGCTGGGTGCCTAGGAGGGATATCCTAGATCCATCTCTCCTGACTGAGTTCCACCGTGGTCATCCCACGCGCCCGGCTCCGCGTCCTCCTGGTCGTCCCCGAGGCCGGGGTCGGCGCACGGCTGGAGCCGCGCGTCAAGGGGGGGTACTGTCACGGATTCTGCCGAGGCTGCTCCTCCTCCTTGCTCGGGCAGGCTTCGGCGTTCGCCGTCCCCGGAGTACTAGCTACCTCCGTTAGATGTTTCGATGTTAGATTGGTTTTGTCTGTCTATTGCACCTGTGTCCGTTTGTGTCTGATTATGTGTCCTATAAATTGCCTGCTTTGTGTTGGTTAGTTTGTGTGTTATTGTTACGCTTGTCCGTTAGTGCTGCGTGTTTCTCTATGTTTGTTGTTTTCGTTGTTTACGCACAGTTTGCGTAATCGCTCGCCTCTGTTTTGTGTTGAGGCCGTTATTGTATTTTGCCTAGTGTTTCACTAGTAAAGACTGTTGGACTAAGCTTCGGTGTCCTGCGCCTGACTCCCACACCACATTACATCAGCCCTTGACAGGTAATCAATGCAGACCTCTGTCTTTCTTCTTCACAAACAAGAAACTCGAGGAGGCGGGAGAAGTAGAGGGAAGTATGAACCCCTGACGCAGGGACTCGGAGACGTACGTCTCCATCGCCTCCATTTCAGCCTGCGAAAGGGCATACACATGACTCCTGGGAGGCACAGTGTCTACCCGGAGGTTTATCATGCAATCCCTCGCCCGATGAGGTGGTAATTTGGTCACCTGCGTTTTGGAAAACGTGTGCGCCAAATCGAGATAGTCGGGGGGAATGCGCACGGTGGAGGTAGTGTCTGGACTTTCCACCGTGGTTGCACCAACGGAAAAACCTAGACACCTACCCTGACACTCTCGTGACCACCCCGTGAGAACCCTCTGCGGCCATGAAAAGGTGGGGTTGTGTAGTGCTAACCAGGGATGACCTAACACAACAGGGAAATCAGAAGACTCAGTTATAAAAAAGGTTATTTGCTCTCTATGGGTCTTGTGCGTAACCATAGTGACTGGTGCTGTAACTTCCATAACGAACCCGGACCCTAGTGGTCGACTGTCAAGTGCTCGGATGGCAGGCCCCTTCCAGGACCAATGGAATGATGAAATGAGGAGCGGCAGTGGCTAGAAGGCCGGTGACGACGAACGCCGAAGCCTGCCCGAACAAGGAGAGGTGGCAGCTTCGGAGGGAGTCGTGACAATGACAGATAAGATGCTACATAGCCCCTTGGATATATGAATATAAAGAGACATGAGCCAAAAAAAAATACCTGTAGAATGGAATAAGTTATAAGACCTCAATGATTCATTTCATTTCGTCATGTATAAATGTTATATACACATGATATACAGTGCATGGAGTACACAAGTGTAATGAAATGCTTACTTGCAGGTTAACCTTTCGACAATGCAACAACAATAGAAAAAGTAAGTAGCAAAGTGAATAAAAAGAGCAATAAAAATAAAAGCTCAATGAAATAATGTCACCAATTTAACAATGGACACGTTTTTTTACAAATAGTTACATATCCAATATGGAAATAACGGACATGAGCCAAGCATGTTTACCTGTAGAATGGAATAGTTTATAAGACCTCTATGATTAATTTCATTTTGTCAGTTCTCCCACCTCAACATTGCTAATTTTAAACAGGGTTAAATATAATGTTGTAGTAAAGTTCAGCTTCAGTCCACAGGGGGGCACTGTGTAGATGTCATCGCGTTGCGATCTGTGCCACTAGAGATCCTGGTTCGAATCCAGGCGCTGCCGTAGCCGGCCGCGCCCGGGAGACACATGGGGCGGCGCACAATTGTCCAGGGTAGGGGAGGGAATGGCTGGCAGGGATGTAGCTCAGTTTGTAGAGTAAGGTGTTTGCAACGCCAGGGTTGTGGGTTTGATTCCCACGGGGGGGCAGTATGAAAACTATAAAAAATAATCTATGCACTCACTAACTATAAGTTGCTCTGGATAAGAGTGTCTGCTAAATGACTAAAATGTAAATAATATCATGACTTATATCAACATCCTTAGCTTGCCCATTCACTAAATATACTGTTAACTAACTCTGACTGACACCCAATAGCTTAAGGATGCTGAGCGCTAATGCTAGCTTATTAGCATTAGCCAACCCTTATGCTGAGGGAGACTAGCTAATTAGCTACCACCAACCATGCAAAAACCTGTGGCTAACTCTGCTGCTGCTGCTGCACTTTGACTTTCTGTCTGTTCTGCCCTCTCCACCTCATTCACTGTTGCCTCAACCTGCTCAACCTGTTCACTTTTTTCTCCACTCTTTCGGAAGAAGTTCCGAATATCCATATTTGCTCTGTACTGTGATGTAGACTCTTGACTGAGTGACGGACGTTTTGCTGAGTGATGACATTGACATCGAACCGCTGGTGCTGTAGGGGTGGGGGAGGGGTCAAGGGACGTGAGTGGTCCACTGCATTGTGAAATCTCGACCAATCACAGCAGGCATCGCGTCACTCCAGGGGCTTCTTGCGGTGCCTGCTACTGCCTAGCTCAGTATATAGTATTTTTGTCTTTAACATTTGTCAGTAAAAAAATGTTTTAAATATACTGTATAGCACAAGTGATGTGTGGTTATGGAAACTCATATCAGACCATCAAAAGGTTCAGTGCTGGGTCAAAAACATCCGGGGCTTCAGCTCAGGCCTAATGGCACCACTCTCTTTGAGCAAGGCACTTAACCCTAATTTGCTCCAGGGGCGCCGTACTACTATAGCTGACCCTGTAAACAACACATTTCACTGCACCTATCTGGTGAATGTGACAATAAAACATTTTATTATTATTATTAATATTAATATTAATATTATTATTATTATTATTATCATTATCATTATTATTATTATTATTATTATTAATATTATTATTATTATTGTTATTATTATTGTTATTATTATTATTATATATTGCATTACAACAACCCATAACAATACACTTCAACAATATTTGATTAGAACACCATGATTAGCTTTGTTTCCAGTCTCCTGAGCAGCGGGTCCAGATGTTGCAGTCATGTCTTCTTTGTGACTGACAGCAGCACCAGTTCATCTGTATTTCACACCCTGGTCCCAGATCTGTTTGAGCTGTCCTGCCAACTCCCATGGTCATTGTCACGCCACAGGAGTTGGGAAGAGAGCACAAGCAGATCTGGGACCAGGCTAGGGGTTTCACTCCTGTCTCTGGGTGTTCTGTTCTGTTGCAACCACTAACTCATCTATGGGAAAGTTGAAATGCTGTGTTGAACTGCCTCACTGTGTATGTCTGTGTTACAACTTTGTCAGGATTTACTTTGGACACAACAATCTTTCTCATCAGTCACATCAGGAACTGAACAGAATCACACCTGACAGCTCATTATCGCTCTGTCCCTGCTGCCAAATGGAATAATGAACTTACTCTCTCTCTTCCCTCCCCCTCCCTTCCCTCTCTCAGGACCTCTCCATTCAGGTGGAACACAGGTACTAAGGAGAGGATGCTGATCAAGGTGACAGACAGAGAACCCAGCTTCCTTTCTCACCAGGGGAATGGTTACTCCCCCTGCGACCCCTCCACCCTTACTCCAGTCCCTGCACCCGGCACCGGCACAGCCTCCCGTGCCCGCCGATCCTCTGGAGGCTCCGCCCCCCCTGACGGCGCCCCAGACGGCTCTCCCATCCTCTATGTTGACCGCAACCAGTCACCCTTCCTAAAACGGGCGGAGCTAGGGGGCGGAGGAACAGGGACCCACCGGCGCTCCTCGGCTGACTCACAGCCCCCTTCCCCCCGCTATGCCTATGAACCCCCCCTCTATGAGGAGCCCCCCTCGGAGGTAGGACACTCCAGCAACACAGTTACAGATACACATTCATAAAACACCTTGAAACACACCTTTTAGCTAGCTTATGTCTTGTGATGGACTCTGTTCTGCCTGCCTTTTTGTATCTTTCCCTTTATCCGTATGTATCAGTCCTGTTTCGTCTGGTCTTTTGATTCATTTTAATTGCATTATGATTTAAGTACACTAAGATTTGACTTCACTTGCACTTTTATGTTAATATACTTTTTAATGTAAGTTGAACTTGTCCTTGACTGTAGGACACTAAAATGTATTATTATTATTATTATTGTTATTATTATTATTATAGTACCAGCCCCCGCCCATCTACGAGGAACCTCCCACGGATGTGATGCGCCACCTGAGCTCTGACTCCTCCTCCTTGCTGTACGGCTCAGGGAAGTCCCCCACCCGGGGAAAGCCCTCCTCGGGGACGCCCCTCTACCACTCGCCCAAACAAAGCCACTCCCCCTATGGTCAGCTAGTGCTGACAAGACAGAAGTGTCCAGAGAAGACGCAGAGTCTGGAGTACAGCCCTGCAGGGAAGGAGTATGTCAAACAGCTAGTCTATGTGGAACAGGTAGGTAGTCCAAAGGTTAGAGAGATGGGCCAGCAACTGGAGTGTTGCTGGTTCAAATCCCATGTCTGACAGGGAAAAGTGTGGTTGGAAGTGTGACGGTAACTGGAGAGATGCTGGCATCAGTTGTACATTGGAAAATAAAGTAATCTTCTTCTTCTTCCTCCAACAGTCCTCCTCCAGCCCGCGTTTTAAGACATCCGACCGGCTCCTTCGCTACGGGACCTCCACGGCCACCCCCTCCTCCACGGGGGGATATGGGGGCTCCTACGGGGGATCCTACACCCTCCAACACAGCCAGAGTCTGATCCGGGACCCCCGGCTGCTGCTGGACTACGGGGAGGGGGGCGAAGGCGGGGGCCAGAGGCTGCTCTATGAGGACTCTATGTCCTGGAGCTCCAGTCAGCACCACTCACTCTCCCTCTGTGGGTCTGCAGGAGGAGAAGGTTTTGCGCCCGGGGACAACCGCGAACGCAAGACCCGGAAACCCTCCCTGCCTCAGGAGCTGGGGAGTTGTGGAGGGGGTGGTGGGGGGGACCGGGAGGAAGGGCCAATGTCAGGGACCCTGTCGGAGGCGGTGATGAACCAGGCCAGGCTGGCATGGGAGGCCCAGCAGGTGATGAAGCAGAGGACCAGTTGGGACTCAGCCCCGGGGGGAGGGGGCTCGGCCGGGGGCTCTGCCCATGGAGGTGGGTCTAAAGACGGGTACGAGAGCGACGGTGCGGTGCCCCTGCCCCTGCCAGGCCCGGTGGTGAGGGCGTTTAGTGAGGACGAGGCATTGGCGCAGAGCGACGGGCACCACGGGCATTACCACTGGAAACGCAGCACCTTTGACAGACTGGGCTTCCCTCGGGCACTACTGGAGAAGAGCCTGTCTGTGCAGACCAACCTGGCCTCGCCTGAGCCCTTCTTACACCCCTCACAGGTATACACAGTACACACACACACACACACAGTCTAGCACTGCACTGCAGACTCTAGCTTTTACATTCTATGTCGCCGTAGGTCTGTGTGTGTGTGTGTTTGTGTGTGTGCGCATGCGCATGTGTGACTGTGTGTGGTCTCACTGCAGACTCTAGCTCATCTTCTCTGTCACAGAGACATGCCCTGGCTGCCGTAGGTCCATGAATGTTTCATAATGTGCAGAATCAGATAATTATTTTAAGAGCTCAGATGGGCTGAGATGGATTTATGTAATATCAATACTGCTGCTACTGCCACATACCTACCACCACTTAGACAGGGACTGACCTGGATGATCTGTACCAGACAGGCCAACACACACATACACACACACACACACACACCACACACACACAGCCCAACACAAGCACAGAAATACATTGACGCACCGGGCCATAAACAAAGACACACAGACCCATGCCACATTCTCCTACACATTTCTGTGTGCTGCTGAGACAGAGCGACAGCAGGTCTGTTTAAAGGTGTCAAGAGAGATCGGAGCCATGCCAGAGAGGGATGGGAGGCTGTGGGGAACTACAAACCAGGATTTATTCTGCTTCCCATATGCAGCCCTCCCTCCATCCCTCATCCCTCCAATGATCCATTCTTTCTCTCTCTCTCACTCACTCTCAATACTACCGTCACACACCCTTGTTGTAACACACACACACCCAAACACACACTCACGTTTTTGCCTTATGATGTTAACTTAGTTGCATCTTGGTGCAAACTGCCCTCACATAAGAGAAATCTGCCCCCATCAAAACCATGGGAAAGAGGGAGAGAGAGAGTGGTGGGGGGTGAGAGTGAGAGAGGGGAATAGGCAGTTGGAGAGAGGGAGAGACGCAGGGGGTAGTGGAAGATAGCGGGCCTGAAAGTGCTTACAAAGAAAGGAATTGCGCTGAACACAGGCTAGCAGCACTCAAACTCAGAACAGAGAGAAAGAAAGAAAACGTTAAAAGAACAAAGACTGAAGAGAGAGAGATGGAAAAAATGTTTTATATATATATATAGAGAGAGAGATGTAATTTTTTAAATATATATATATAGGGAGAGATGGAAAAAATGTTTTATATATATATATAGAGAGAGATGGATTTTTTAAATATATATATAGAGAGAGAGATGTAATTTTTTAAATATATATATATAGAGAGAGATGGGAAAAAATGTTTTATATATATAGAGAGAGAGAGTGATGGAAAAATATATGTATATATATATATATATATATATATAGAGAGAGAGAGAGAGAGAGAGAGAGAGAGAGAGAGAGAGAGTAGGGAGAGAGAGAGAGAGAGAGGGAGAGAGAGAGAGAGAGAGAGAGAGAGAGAGAGAGAGAGAGAGAGAGAGAGAGATTGGTACTGCCGCCTGACCACCCATGTGAGGCCTTCTACACCTGCCTCCCAGCCAACCAATCAACTTTGACCTCTCTTGTCCCCATCTAGGGGCAGTGTGGGTAATTGCAGTGTACTGCAGAGAGGGACAGGGTTGGAGAGTTTGACCTGAGGACTGATAAGAGAGGCAGTAGGGGAAGAACAAAACCTCAGTAACTAAATTTCTATATGACAATTCCACTGCAGTAACTATGACAACCCTACTGCAGTAACTACGGTAAGAAAGTAGAAATCTACTGCAGAAAGATTGATTTCCTTTCCTCCTCATGCAGTCACAGATGTTACACAAAACATTCTAGTTTTGTGCTCACGCACACATGTGTGCACACAAATGCACACACACATACACACACACACCTCAGAGGTGTATTGTGATAATTCAGTTAAAGGGCGGATGAACTTCCTGATTTGGCCTCGTTTTAGATTTGGTTCATAAAGAAATGCTAGCAGCCATGACTGAATTTAAACGTGAGTTGGTTTTGGGGTGTGGTTTAATGTGGGTGGCTCTTATGTGTGTTCGCAGGATGGAAAGTTAGCCAAATTATTTTGCCAATTAGCTTTAGCCGGCTGGTGTGCGACCGTGGCATAGTTGGTTTGACTTTGGATAGCCTATCTCCGGGACTAGTTACGGACCGTCAATAAATAACACAATATTTTATTTTCCCATGTACATTGTGTAATTTACCAATGGTCCCTAACTAGCCTCATAGGGATATCCGCAAATTTACCACGGGCATTACAATCGGGTCACATGCAGCTGCACTCAAGATCACTTTTACTCCACACGCATAAACGCATACACGGCCATCCCTCCCCCTCTTTGGCAAATCAGACCATAACTCTATCCTCCTGCTTACAAGCAAAAACTCAAACAGGAAGTACCAGTGACACGCTCAATACGGAAGTGGTCTGATGAAGCGGATGCTAAGCTACAAGACTGTTTGGCTAGCACAGACTAGAATATGTTCCGGGATTCATCCGATAACATTGAAGAGTTTACCACATCAGTCACCGGCTTCATTAATAAGTGCATCGACGACGTCGTCCCCACCGTACATACATACCCCAACCAGAAGCCATTGACTACAGGCAACATCGGCACTGAGCTAAAGGCTAGAGCTGACACTTTCAAGGAGCTTGACACTAATCCGGAAGTTAGAAGAAATCCTGCTACAACCTCCAACGAGCCATCAAACCAGCCTAAGTGTCAATACAGGACTAAGATCGAATCCTACTACGCTCGACGGATGTGGCAGGGCTTGCAAACTATCACAGATTACAAAGAGAAACCCAGCCACGAGCTGCCCAGCGACGCGAGCCTACAAGACGAGCTAAATGCCTTCTATGCTCGCTTCGAGGCAAGGAATACTGAACCATGCATCTCCGTAGCTGATGTAAGACCTTTAAACAGGTTAACATTTGCAAGGCAGCAGGGCCAGACAGAATACCAGGAAGCGTACTCAGAGCATTCGCTGACCAGCTGGCAAGTGTATTAACTGACATTTTCAACGTATCCCTGACCCGGTCTGTAATACCAACTTGTTTCAAGCAGACCACAATAGGCCCCGTGCCCAAGAACGCCAAGGTAACCTGCCTAAATGAATATCGCCATGTAGCACTCACATCTATAGCCATGACATGCTTTGAAAGGCTGGTCATGGCTCACATCAACACCATCATCCCAGACACCCTGGACCCACTCCAATTCTCATACGGCCCCAACAGATCCACAGATGATACAATCTCTATTGCACTCCACACTGCCCTCACCCATCTGGACAAAAGGAATACCTATGCAAGAATGCAGTTCATTGACTACAGCTCAGCACTCAACATCATAATCTCCTCCAAGCACATCACCAAGCTAAGGACCCTGGGACTGAACACCTCCCTCTGCAACTGGATCCTGGACTTCCTGACGGGCCGCCCCCAAGCAGTGAGGGTAGGCAACAACACATCTGCCATGCTGACCATCAACAAGGGGCCCCCTCAGGGGTGTGTGCTCAGTCCCCTCCTGTACTCCCTGTTCACTCACAACTACGTGGCCACGCACTACTCCAACATCATCATCAAGTTTGCTGAATACACGACGGTGGTAGGAATGATCACAGACGACGATAACGCAACCTGTAGGGAGGAGGTCAGAGACCTGGCAGTGTGGTACGAGGACAACAACCTCTCCCTCAATGTCTGCAGCCACTCAAGCCCTAGACTGTTCACTCTGCTACTGCACGGCAAGTGGTACCAGTGCACCAAGTCTGGAACCAACAGGACCCTGAAGAGCTTCTACCCCCAAGCCATAAGTCTGCTAAACAAGACTGCTAAATAGCTAACTAAATGGTTACCTGGACTACCTGCATTTAACCTTTTTTGCACTAACTCTCCTGCACTGACTCTATGCACACATACTGGACTCTACTCACACACTCACACGTACTTACACTGACACTCCAACACACACTACATACGCCTGGCTCACAGTCGGCGTTCCAATTCATCCCAAAGGTGTTCGATGGGGTTGAGGTCAGGGCTGTGGGCAGGCTAGTCAAGTTCTTCCACACCAATCTCGACAAACCATTTCTGTATGGACCTCGCTTTGTGCACGGGGGCATTGTCATGCTGAAACAGGAAAGGGCCTTCCCCAAACTGTTGCCACAAAGTTGGAAGCACAGAATCGTCTAGAAAGTCATTGTATGCTGTAGCATTAAGATTTAATTTCACTGGAACTAAGGGGCCTTGCCCGAACCATTGAAAAACAGCCCCAGACCATTATTCCTCCTACACCAAACTTTAAAGTTGGCACTATGCATTGGGGCAGTTAGCGTTCTCCTGGCATCTGCCAAACCCAGATTTGTCAGTCAGACTGCCAAATGGTGAAGTGTGATTCTTCACTCCAGAGAATGCGTTTCCACTTCTCCGGAGTCAATGGTGGCGAGCTTTACACCACTCCAGCCGACGCTTGGCATTGCGCATGGTGATCATAGGCTTGTGTGCGGCTGCTCAGCCATGGAAACCCATTTCATGAAGCTCCCGACAAACAGTTCTTGTGCTGACGTTGCTTCCAGAGGCAGTTCGCAGCTGAGCCATTGTTGCTCCTAGACGTTTCCACTTCACAGTAACAGCACTTACTGTTGACCAAGGCAGTTCTAGCAGGGCAGAAATGTAACGCACTGACTTGTTGGAAAGGTGGCATCCTATGACAGTGCCACGTTGAATGTCACTGAGCTCTTCAGTAAGGCCATTCTACTGCCAATGTTTGTCTATCGAGATTGCATGGCTGCGTGCTCGATTTTATACACCTGTCAGCAACGGGTGTGGCTGAAATAGACAAATCCACTCATTTGAAGGGTGTCCACATACTTTTGTATATACAGTGCCTTTTTCCACATTTAGTTACTTTACAGCCTTATTCTAAAATTGATTAAACACACAATAACCCATAATGACAAAGCAAAAACAGGTTTATAGACATTTTTTTCTAATTTATAATAAAATAAAATAAAAGGAAATATCACATTTGCATAAGTATTCAAACCCTTTGCTCGGTACTTTGTTGAAGCACCTTTGCAAGCAATTACAGCCTCAAGTATTCTTGGGTATGACGCTACAAGCTTGACACACCTGTATTTGGGGAGTTTCTCCCATTTTTCTGTACAGATCCTCTCAAGCTCTGTCAGATTGGATGGGGAGCGTTGCTGCACAGCTATTTTCAGGTCTCTCCAAAGATGTTAGATCGGGTTCAAGTCCAGGCTCTGGCTGGGCCACTCAAGGACATTCAGAGACTTGTCCCGAAGCCACTCCTGCATTGTCTTAGCTGTGTGCTTAGGGTCGTTGTCCTGTTGGAAGGTGAACCTTCACCCCAGTCTGAGGTCCTGAGCGCTCTGGAGCAGGTTTTCATCAAGAATCTCTCTGTACTTTGCTCCGTTCATCTTTGCCTCAATCCTGACTAGTCTCCCAGTCCCTGCCGCTGAAAAACATGATGCTGCCACCACCATGCTTCACCGTAGGGATGGTGCCAGGTTTCCTCCAGACGTGACGCTTGGCATTCAGGCCAAAGAGTTCAATCTTGGTTTCATCAGACCAGAGAATCTACTTTCTCATGGTCTGAGAGTCTTTAGGTGCCTTTTGGCAAACTCCAAGCGGGCTGTCATGTGCCTTTTACTGAGGAGTGGCTTCCGGCTGGCCACTCTACCATAAAGGCCTGATTGGTGGACTGCTGCAGAGATGGTTGTCCTTCTGGAAGGTTCTCCCATCTCCACAGAGGAGCTCTAGAACTCTGTCAGAGTGACCATCGGATTATTGGTCATCTCCCTGACCAAGGCCCTTCTCCCCCGATTGCTCAGTTTGGCCGGGCAGCCAGCTCTAGGATGAGTCTTGGTGGTTCCAAACTTATTCCATTTAAGTATGATGGAGGCCACTGTGTTCTTGGGGACATTCAATGCTCCAGACATTTTTTGGTACCCTTTCCCAGATCTGTGCCTCGACACAATCCTGTCTCGGAGCTCTACGGACAATTCCTTCGACCTCATGGCTTGGTTTTTTCTGTGACTTGCACTGTCAACTGTGGGACCTTTTATAGACAAGCGTGCCTTTTGTTGATGATCACAAGTTTACTGGAGAACGGAGACCAAGTAGAGACTTTCGGACAAGGTGGATAATTGTATAATATAAGGCAGTTTATTCAGAGGTAAAGATATCTGTAAATCGCGTGCACGGACCCGTTCGTCAACCTCGTAGGGAGATATCTGAGAGCGAGCCCCTAAACATTGTGTGCTGACATTTTATACAATAAAATAAAGTAGGTTGATTCTAGTAGTTCTGATCTTCTGATTGGTCCTGATGAGTTGGTCGAGGTCACCTCCATTGCATTGGCTCTGAGTCGGGTTCTCTGTCTTCAGATGTTCAGCCTAAGAGAAGGGGGGTTTTTGTGTGTGTGTGTGCTTAACAATGATGATGTGTGTGTGTGTGTGTGTGCGTGTGTGTATGTGTGTGTGTGTGTGTGTGTGTGTGTATGTGTGTGTATGTTTAACAATGATGATGTGTGTGTGTGTGTGCGTGTGTGTATGTGTGTGTGTGTGTGTGTGTGTGTGTGTGTGTGTATGTGTGTGTATGTTTAACAATGATGATGTGTGTGTGTGTGTGTGTGTGTATATGTGTGTGTGTGGGGGGGTGTGTGTGTGTATGTCCTCAGAGCAAGAAGTCGTGAGTTGGGAGAACTGAGAGACCTATGGCGTGGGTGTTGTCCATAGCCACCTGCTGATAAGGCCGACAAGATAGAAGTCTTTGTGCATTGTATTAAATACAAAGGCCCAACACAAGATGGGTCATGCACAAGATTTTAGTCAGACCAAGCTATAACATTATATATTTACTACGACAAATCCCTCTCTTCACGTCTCCCCAGAGACGTGACCAAGTAACAGTAAAGAAGGAAAACTTAAGACGTGACACAAGCTAACAGTGTAATTGGCAAAATAGGGAAAACTTTATCAGAAGATAAAGTTTTGATTCCCCCCTCCTCACGTCTCACAAGAGACGTGACATAAAGCTGAAATGCTGCAATTTGGCAAAATAGGGAAAACTTTATCAGAAGATAAAGTTTTAATTCCCCCTCTTCACGTCTCACAAGAGACGTGACAAAAGCTTAAATGCTGCAATTGGCAAAATAGGGAAAACTTTATCAGAAGATAAAGTTTTACATTCCCCCCTCTTCACGTCTCACAAGAGACGTGACAAAAGCTTAAATGCTATTCATCATCCAGATATCCTTGGTCAGCATCGTCAATAGCAAGCAAAGGAAACATCTGACCGTTATCTGCAGGATGTGGATCAATAGCGGTGGTTATAATCCTGGTTGTCAGCGTCCGTATGCATGGAATGCAACAGCATCCACAAAGCACTAGAATTGCAGCAAAATTGAGATGGATACAAGTATAGAAGAAACAAGCGTTTTATATTTACCAAACGCATCCATCCAAGAGTCCCACATTGAAGTGTCCACCCCTGAGTGGCTCTTCATCTTACCATTAAGAGTTCGTAACCCTTCCAGGGCAATTATCAAACTGCCATCTGTGGCTGTATTGTTGGGAATAAAGGTACAACATTGTTCACCAAACATAGCACATACTCCTCCTTTTTCAGCCAGGAGCATGTCGACAGCAATACGATTTTGGAAAGCCATGAGAGAGGTTGCAGCCAACTGGCCATGCACCGCCTCAAAACCTTGTTGTGTCCAATTGCCTAATTTTAACATTAATGTATGCAGTTAATTCTATCGACGTTTTTATTAATAGTACAACAGTCAGCACCCAAAAGGACGAGCCCCCCAAAAAACTGTACTCCATGTACCCATGTTCAAGGACAGTTTCACAGACAACAAAGAGAGAGTGTTCTTATCAGCCTGTTATGTGAAACAATCCATATCAGTACAGTGCTCCTCATTAATGCATTCCTTCCAAGCTATTCATCACATACAGATCCAAAAAATAAAACCCAACAATTTTATGGTGTCACTCTAAACAGAGTATAATCACCCTTAAGAATAACAGGATATGGAAATTAAATCACAACATTTAATGTTAATAGAAAATAAAAATAATAATTTTAACCCTCTATTCCTCCCCTACACCTAACATGTACTGAGTTGGCTACCAGCCACCCAGGAATCCTTTACCTTCACATCAGGAAGAATAAACAATCACAGTGGTTAGTAAAAACGTAAGGTAATAAATGAGCAAGAACTGAAAATAAATGCGTGTATGTATTTTACTAGGCAAAACATGGATCATCCAGCTTGGTCTCAGAGTCAGTAGCAGAGTCACCTGCATCATCCTGGGCCGGTAACAACAGCATCATACCTGACGCCTGCACCACTCCTACCACTGACCTCCTGAGACAAGGGACGATGCAAGCAGCACAACACATTAACAGCAAAAACACAATTACTAGGGTCAGAAATCCAGTAACCACCATAGAAGAGTACTCACCAAACCAGTCACTCAGCCAGGAAATAAGGCAACATCCACAAAGAACAAGTATACCCATAGAGGCCATAACTTCACCCAGAATAGTCACAACAATAGTTTTCCATTTACCAAATACGTTATCAAACCAACCGTTTATGGAGCTATCAATACCAGAGTTCTCAACCAGTTCGTTCGCCAGCGTGGTGATGGTCACTCAAGCGCTTTGGTCACGGGCCCGTCCGGTGCTATATTGTTGGAGATGAAAGTACAGCACATATATCCAAACAGAACACAAACCCCGTCCCGCTCAGCCAAAAGCATATCTAAAGCTATTCTATTCTGCCATGTCATTAAGCTAGTTGCCGCTGTCTGCTCAGCTAATCCCTTTATTGCATCACGAGTGTGGTTAATAAATCTTTTGCTGGTTATATTAAATATAATTTATCCAATCTACATTTTTATTAATTGTTTGACCACCAGAAAATACTTGATTCAAACCCAGCTGCGATCTGATTGTGGATCCCATCAATATATATCCTTTCATCAAAGGATCCCGGGAGGAGGTCCTACTTTCTATGTGACAACTCACCAATCTCTGACACGTTTGATTGTTTGCGTATGTAGGTGAGTTCACAATCAGTTATCACCACACATCCATCAGATGTCAGCACGGGCCTGGTTTTGGCTCCTATAATCCTCTTGCTGCAACAAAGAGGAGAGATTTAGTCATGGTCTCTTTAGGTGTGACATTCTCTGTGTGGGAGCAGGAGCTAAGATGCCCTACCCTGTATCCTATCCTTACTAGTCCTAGAAAAACAATAATAAGAATCCCCTGTGACTTCAAACTGAGGCAACCCAGGTCGGGATGACTTTGTTATCGGGGGAAACAGATAGTGCAAGTTACCATAAGACTCTTTCACCACATTCCCAGGTGGCTTGCATGGAGGAAAAACCTGACAGAGAGTTAAAGCCTGTCAAGGGGAACGGAGTAGTTGTTATCCCTGGTTTGGCTGTCCTACAGGCAAAACAGTCCTCTTTAGACATAGTTTTTTTTCCGTATACTGAATCCATTCCAACCACAGGTTAAGATTTCTATACCCCGTTTCCACCTGTACTACTTCCTCCAGGTCCATAGTTTTGCACTATCTTTATCACAGCCCCGGTCTCACTACCTCCCTCAGAGAGGTTTACTCTAGAATTTCCCCTTTCCCTACGTCTAGCTGTCTCCTATGCCTTTTCAACTTGTGTTAGGTTAACTACCACTTCTGGCTGAAACAGGAGGGTCCGTGTGTGTTAGGAATATGGCCCCCACAATCAGACAGCTACCTACCGTCGGGAGACCTGTGAATCCCCACCCTTGCCCTGAGAACATGTCAGATGCCAGAGGCCAACCCATTGCTTTACCTTCTATCGAACTCACACAGGGATGATCAGACAGGGTAAGGGAATCTTCGTTAAGGAGGCAACCCCCGAACCATAGTGGTGATCGGATCTTTCTCCTAACTCTGTGTTTGTTCGTCAGGTGTAGCTGGTTTTGTACAGTGTGTGACATGCACCCAGATGGATCTCTCAGCTATTCTGCTGGCAAAGGCAGTACTTGGTAGGGCCCTTCCCGCCAGGCCTGATTCAGTCTCCTGGTTAGATAGAGTGGGTCACCTTCTCCTTTAGTTCACCTGTGGGGCACAAAACCTCTGACATACAGGTGTGGTTAATAAACTATCATACATGTTTTTTTTTTTTAAAGTATTTTGTCCTCTCCTTCGTATATATTTAATAAAGTATTTTGTCCTCTCCTTCGTATATATTTAATATTTAATCCAACCATCCCCCTCTTTGACACATGATTTGGCCATGTGTCAATATTACCACCTACCTAAACAATCACTTTAGTTAATATTGGTATTTCATTATCCAATTGCCATTCCTCCACTCTCTCTTCTGTTATTTATGGTTCAAATCAAATATATTATTACCAAATTATAATCTTCTTCACAATTTTCACAGTACTATAAATTACCCTCAACTTAGTAAAATAAACTATCTTAAAGTCTTCCTCTCATGCCTTTAGAATGTACTAGTGTGGATGATTAATTAACACCAGAATGTTAAAACAGAGTTCAGAGGCCATTGAAATCATTTAACGAACTGTTTAATCCCATCGTATACTAAACAATTACCATTATTCTAAATATTTCATAAATGTTAGTTATCCCAAGTGTTCATTAAGTCCTCATGACATTCATTCTCATAAGAAATCATATATACCCCAAACTCAGCCAAAACCTAAAAAATCCATAAAATTCACTGTGTGCACCTTTAAGACCTATAACCCTTGACCTGCTGAAAACCCCCCAAAATTGAAACAAGGCTTTATAAACATCATACTAGGTGTGTTGTTTTTTATTTGAAAACCCAATTTGAAAAACAACCACAAATAGCCAGGCCTTAATTTGGTAGCTCACTTTTATGACCTAAATACGGCCTAACTTCACTACTGCTCCCCTAGCCCTTGGCAACATTCCAACGAGATGAGCTAATCTCTTTCTCCTGGTTATCCCCAGTCTTAACCCATCAATAATTGTTTGTATCAATCTAATTCCTCATAACTAATCTATAAAACCACTCAAAATTCCTCGAGTATACAATTATTATTTAATTGATTACCCTAACTCTGCTACATGTACCAAACATTTATATTTTCCCGCTAAACCATTTCAGTTCGCTATTCAATTTATTTAACTGTTCTCTCTGATTATGCCCTAATTAATAAAACAAATACTTGCTATCGTTGATTAGCATACATTTAATAATGTTCCTACCATCTGAACTGTACTGTCTCTCACCCTCCCCTTGCTCCTTCGGGGAGAGCGCATGGTAACCTTATAACATATTTTCATAGACTTTTCTAGAATACTTCTATTTAAGCTATCTAATTCAACCTTTCACATCCACATAGTAATCTAGGTATATAGCCCCACTGCGAAAGCTTTGTCTACTGTCCCTACCTGTGTTCGAACCAGGGACATCGCCAGTCACTCCACACCATCTACGATTCTCACAAAGTAAATACTTTCACGTCGCACATCCAGCCACGTCATCACCCCCGTCTAGCCAGCCCTTCCGTCTCAAACACCCTAGTAGCCTAAATAAAACACACTCTAACAGCGTTCTGCATTTTCCTCTATCATCGGGTTTAAGAACTAACGTAACAACATTAACTATTCTCTATTGCTGTAGTAACGTCTTGTTTGGTTCAGTTTATTTATTACGGAGTGTCCATAATACTATAATAATACATAATCGAATTCCCCTCATGCATACAGATTTCACCTTATGCCATTGAAATGCCAAATAAACCATAATAGTTCAATGGAGCCCCCTATTGGCTCTCCCCTACCTATACATTACTTCTACAACCACTTTAGTTATGGTCCGATTACAAATTAAACCTTATCACATGATCAAACAACGCCACAACCTTAAACTCATATGGGGCGGCAGGCAGCTTAGTGATCAGTAGCGCCGCGCCAAGAACCGAGAGGTCGCCGGTTCCAATCCCCGAGCCGACCAGGCGAAAAATCTGCCGATGTGCCCTCGAGCAAGGCACTCAACCCCAATCGCTCCTGCAAGTCGCTCTGGACAAGAGCGTCTGCCAAATCACCAAAAATGCAAATGTAAATATTCTCTACTTTCTCACCCATCTCATCCCTCGTCAGAAACCCACAGGCACCTCTCAAATAATCACCCCGTGGTGTTCCCAGCCAACTCCAGTCTTTCCTCGCTCCAAAAGCCACACTTTCGCTCTCTCCAGCCCCTCCCCTCGCAACTCTCTCTTTCTCTCTCACTGCTCATTTCTCCTTTACACACCTTATGTATCTGTTTTAAGCATGGATTCGAGTTTATCTGCGTCCAGACGTCCCTCAAAACCATACCTCTCCCTCCACCTAATGTCTAGAACTCTGCCACAGTTAAACTTCTACCTCCTCGCAACCTATAGGGTAGGACCTCCCCTAATAGGATTTATGCAAAAGGTCTCAGTTCAAACTGGGTCCCTTTAGGAATCTAGTTGTGGGTCAAATCTTATCCACCAATGCGTCAATCCGTAGTTCGACACATTCTGGATACGTTTATCTTTATTCCTTATTCCTTATTCCTTATTCCTTAATTCCTTAGTATAAAACACAGTACCAGATATCTCATGTATGCCTTAATTCATTAGGATGGAAAATTATTTAACAAGTATTCATACTCACGCTCAGTACTACTGATCATAATTTGGTATTGGTCTATAATACAATATGCAAGATTTCGTTTTAACAGGCTCTGCATACCTTTTTAGAAGAGCGCGCTCTGATCAGGTTTCCTGAGCCAAGACGAATAGTTGATTTCTCCAGGATTTTCAGGTCACTCTTCCGTCTGTTTTTAGATCGATGATTTGCCTTTTCCTCTCGCACCAACTTTTAGATCGAATTAAAAACCATTCGGCCCCACTCCCGCTCTATCCTGTATTTTTTGATCTAGATATTCATTAAACTTGAGTTTTGGGACGGTAGTGGTTGCCATGGTTATACAGTTTTTTTTAGACTATCTTGGTGCTCTTAGCCCGTCACTGGCCGAATCCAGCAATGTATTCTTGGCGCTGACTGAGATTTATCTCTGATGTCCCACCCTCGTACACAAAAAATGTTCAATACTTTATTATTAGGAATTATTTTGCAAAAGGTATTATTGTTTTTCAATTATTCGAATTATTATATATTTTCCCAAAAGGTATCAGAACCGCCCTTTTGGAACAATATATTAACAAACCCAGCGCTCCCAAAACAATCATCAATTTAATCCCAGGAATTATTTTGCAAAAGTTATTATTGTCTTTCAGGTACTCGAGCTATTATATATTTTCCCAAAAGGTATCAGAATCGCCCTTTTGGAAGAATATATTAACAAACCCAAGCGCTCCTAAAATAATTATCAATCTAATTCTAGGAATTATTTAGCAAAAGTTATTATTGTTTTTCAGGTATTCGAGTTATTATATATTTTCCCAAAAGGTATCAGAATCGCCCTTTTGGAAGAATATATTAGCAAACTCGAGCGCTCCTAAAATAATTATCAATTTAATTCTAGGAATTATTTAGCAAAAGTTATTATTGTTTTTCAGGTATTCGAGTTATTATATATTTTCCCAAAAGGTATCAGAATCGCCCTTTTGGAACAATATATTAACAAACTCGAGCGCTCCTAAAATAATTATCAATTTAATTTTGGGAATTATTTTGCAAAAGTTATTATTGTTTTTCAGGTATTCGAGTTATTATATATTTTCCCCAAAAGGTATCAGAATCGCCCTTTTGGAACAATATATTAACAAACTCGAGCGCTTCCAAAATAATTATCAATTTAATTTTAGGAACTAAGGAAATACCAACTCCACAAGAGGGAAAAAGTTCAAGTCAGCTTTTAGCGCAGCGGCTACATAACAGGCAAAATAGGACTCGGTGGTCCTCTTAAAAGTTATCAACTAGTTAGTCTCATGAAACGGCCAATCTTACACAACATTCAGGTTATCATTTCAACAATTACATTTTTCATTACATATCAGCATCAACACACGAATTCAGTTTGAGTTCCTCACAGTACATATAGTTGAGTGCCACGTCAACCAATTGCCCGACTATCTGAACTTGTATTTTTTTTTTTTTTTTTTTGATTCTCCTCAAGGAGACTCCCAGTCGTTTAAACCATTCAACTGGCGTCTAGTCGGGAGAACCTTTTCTGGACTTGGATTCTCACGGAATTAACTCAACCCGACTATCTGAATCTTTTTATCAAGTCACCAGATCCTTCTCTTGTGGATCAAATAAAAGGGTCCATCGCTTGTGAACCAAAACCTCTGTAATAGGCTCCTCACTAGAAAGCCGCAATTCAACAGAAAATAAAACCACTGTAACTAGACTTCTTCTCTTAGAGTCACATTTCAACAGTAAAAACCTAAGATTTTCAGATATCAACAGTAAAAATAAAAGGGTCCATTTCTAGTGAACCAAACCTCTGTAAATAGACTCCTCACTAGAGAATCACAATTCAACAGAAAATAAAAGTCGGTCCTCCTCTTGTGAACCACTGTAACTAGACTCCTCTCTAGAGAGTCACATTTCAACAGTAAAAAAGCCTAAGATTTCAGATATCTTTACACATGTGCCTTTTGAGTCATAATAGATATGTTATAAATTTAACAGTAATCCATACTCACGCCCAGTACTACTGATCATAATTTGGTTTATCCTACAATACAATATGCAGATTTTGTTTTAACAGGTTCTGCTTACCTTTGTATTGACGTCGGTTTAGATCAGTTTCCTGAGGCGAGCTGGATTCCGGCTGCTCCTGCGGACAGGTCACCCGTCCTTTCAGATCCGTCTCTTACTTGTCTCCTGTCTCTATCAACTTTTATGGACCGAATTCAGAGTTAGAAAACCACCCTCTGCTACCAATTTTGTTGATGATCACAAGTTTACTGGAGAACGGAGACCAAGTAGAGACTTTCGGACAAGGTGGATAATTGTATAATATAAGGCAGTTTATTCAGAGGTAAAGATATCTGTAAATCGCGTGCACGGACCCGTTCGTCAACCTCGTAGGGAGATATCTGAGAGCGAGCCCCCTAAACATTGTGTGCTGACATTTTATACAATAAAATAAAGTAGGTTGATTCTAGTAGTTCTGATCTTCTGATTGGTCCTGATGAGTTGGTCGAGGTCACCTCCATTGCATTGGCTCTGAGTCGGGTTCTCTGTCTTCAGATGTTCAGCCTAAGAGAAGGGGGTTTTTATGTGTGTGTGTGCTTAACAATGATGATGTGTGTGTGTGTGTGTGTGCGTGTGTGTATGTGTGTGTGTGTGTGTGTGTGTATGTGTGTGTATGTTTAACAATGATGATGTGTGTGTGTGTGTGTGTGTGTGTGTGTGTATATGTGTGTGTGTGTGGGGGTGTGTGTGTGTATGTCCTCAGAGCAAGAAGTCGTGAGTTGGGAGAACTGAGAGACCTATGGCGTGGGTGTTGTCCATAGCCACCTGCTGATAAGGCCGACAAGATAGAAGTCTTTGTGCATTGTATTAAATACAAAGGCCCAACACAAGATGGGTCATGCACAAGATTTTAGTCAGACCAAGCTATAACATTATATATTTACTACGACACTTTCCAAATCATGTCCAATCAATTGAATTTACCACAGGAGGATTCCAATCAAGTTGTAGAAACATCTCAAGGATTATCAATGGAAACAGGATGCACCTGAGCTCAATTTCGAGTCTCATAGGAAAGGGTCTGAATACATATGTAAATAAAGTATTTCTGTTTTCTATTTTTAATAAATTTGGTAAGATATCTAAAAACCTGTTTTCGCTTTGTCATTATGGGGTATTGTGTGTAGATTGCGGAGGATTATATATTTGTTTAATCCATTTTAGAATAAGGCTGTAACGTAACAAAATTTGGAATAAGTCAAAGGGTTTATGTACTTTCCGACGCCCGACACTCACACACAGTGTTATATTCTCCGACATTAATTGCACATTTCCACAGACTTCAAAGAACCCACAACCCTGGCGTTGCAAACGCCATGCTCTACCAACTGAGCTACATCCCTGCCGGCTATTCCCTCCCCTACCCTGGACGATGTTGGGCCAATTGTGCGCCGCCCCATGGGTCTCCCGGTCGCGGCCGGCTATGACAGAGCCTGGATTTTTGTCCTGAATTCAAAATGTTATGTTTGGGACAAATCCAATACAACACATTACTGAGTACCACTCTCCATATTTTCACGAATAGTAGTGGCTGCATCATGTTATAGGTATGCTTGTAATCTTTAAGGACTGGGTAGTTTTTCAGGATAAAAAATAAACGGAATGGAACTAAGGACAGGCAAAATTCTAGAGGAAAACCTGGTTCAGTCTGCTTTCCACCAGACACTGGGAGTTGAGTTCACCTTTCAGCAGGACAATAACCTAAAGCACAAGACCAAATCTACACTGGAGTTGCTTACCAAGAAGACAGTGAATGTTCCTCCGTGACCGAGTTACAGTTTTGACTTAAATCTACTTGAAAATATATGGCAAGACCTGAAAATGGTTGTCTAGCAATGATCAACAACAAATTTGGCAGCGCTTGAAGAATTTTGAAAAGAATAATGAGCAAATGTTGCACAATCCAGGTGTGGAAAGCTCTTAAAGGCTTACCCAGAAAGACTGTAATCGCTGCCAAAGGTGCTTCTACAAAGTATTGACTCAGGGGTGTGAATACTTATGTAAATGATATATTTATGTATTTAATTTTCAATCCATTTGCAAAAATGTATAAAACCTTGTTTTCACTTGGTCATTATGGAGTATTGTGTGTAGGCGGGTTAAGAAAAAAAATCTATTTAATCCATTTTGAATTCAGGCTGTAACACAACAAAACGTGGAATAAGTTGCGGGGTATAAATACTTACTGAAGGCACTGTCGCTACCTCAATTACCTCGTACCCCTGCACATTGACTTGGTACTGGTACTCCCTGTATATAGCCATGTTATTTTTACTCATTATTGTTATTCATTGTATTAATTCCTCTGGTTGCTATTTCTATTTTTTTAAAGTAAGCATTTCACTGTTAGTCTAAACCTGTTGTTTAAGAAGCATGTGACAAATAAAATTGTATTTCATTTTATTTGATTCTAATTTATGATTACTTGTGTGCTGCCAGATGTGGGCAGGATTGAAACAAACCCAACCTTCGTTGTCATTGTGATTCAGTCACGACCACAAGTCTCACTAAACTCTGTTTTGGACGAGACTGACTTCATGACCAATATTATCCTATTTACACTTTGTAGTCCATGCTCACTATTAATTATGTTTGTACTAGGGTAAGGAGGAGTTTGAATAAGGAGTCTGTTTTGACAAAGTATTTATCTCTCTTTCTCTCTCTCTCAGTCGGAGGATCTTGGAGCCTGTGCTCAGTTCGAGGCGAGTCGGAATGCTCGGAACATGATGCCCAGCGCAAGCTGTGGAGTTTTCCCAGAATTCACCCTGCGGAAGCCGTCCTCGGAGACTGACATCGAGAACTGGGCCTCCAAACACTTCAACAAACACACACAGGTACAAACACACACACACACACTCATCTTTACAACTAAACACACACTGATACATGACATACACACACAATCATTCTACTTTATAATTTAACATACACAGGAACAGACAAACACTCTCACGTAAAACCCAGTACTCACTGTCTCACACAAACACATTTATGTAGGTCTGGTTGGTATACCGTATTTTACTATATACCGGTATTGATGCACAGACCGGTTTGAGTTTTTACTTTACCTTCTATAACGATATTTCAATGTTTAGTTTGTTAAATGTGATATGCAACTATGCTAATCGCTAGTTAGCTGGCTAGCTTGCTAAATGTACTAAGAGTCAGAGCCAACATAGCTAGTTAGCTAATACTGCCTGGTACCAGTGCTGATGTAGGCCGAGGCTAGCTACATGAAGTAAGAAAACATGTAATGTAACATCTAATTAGGGTCACCTGGACACACTGACCAACACTTTGGTTTCTACCCTGTCAATGATTCCTCACTGGCTTATTCATTCATTGTCATGTCAAACAACAATGTATTCTAGGTGCTGCCCACTATATTCCAACTATATAATTAGAATAATCATTATATTTCCATAATTCCAACTAATTTCACCAATTAACTAAGACTAGATTGTTTTGCCCAAATCATGCTGCTTGGCACAGTGTGGTAATCATAATAGAAGTGAAGGAAATGCAAAAATTGATGAAAATGCTGAAAAATATTTTTGTTTGGAGTTGGATTGACCCTAGGGTCATGAACTACTCAGAAAGCATATTTAGAACATGTATTATTCAAAAACATCAAATACCATCATACAAATATTGTGATATGATATTTTGTCCATATCGCCCAGCCCTACATGCATGTAAACTCTAGTATAACTAAAGCAAACTATTCACCTATCACTCCTCCTCCCTCCTTCTCCCCCTCCTCTTCCTCGCCCCTCTTCTCCTCTCCCTCCCTCTCCCAGGGTCTGTTCCGGCGTAAGGTGTCCATAGCCAACATGCTGGCGTGGAGCAGTGAGCCAATCAGGAAGCCCATGATCGTGACGTCAGACCGTGCAGTGAAGAGGGAGGCGGTGGAGATCTTTAAACTAATCCAGACCTACATGGGAGACCGCCGAGCCAAGACTGACCCGCTCACTGTCGCCCTGGAGGTCTGCAGACTCCCTGATATCCCTCTGTCATGGCTACATCCCAAATGGCACCCTGTTATCTACAGTTGAAGTCGGAAGTTTACATACACCTTAGCCAATTACATTTAAACTCAGTTTTTCACAATTCCTGACATTTAATCCTAGTAAAAGGTCAGTCTTAGGTCAGTTAGGATCACCACTTTATTTTAAGAATGTGAAATGTCAGAATAATAGTAGAGAGAATTATTTATTTCAGCTTTTATTACTTTCATCACATTCCCAGTGGGTCAGAAGTTTACATACACTCAATTAGTATTTGGTAGCATTGCCTTTAAATTGATTAACTTGGGTCAAACGTTTCGGGAAGCCTTCCACAAGCTTCCCACAATGAGTTGGGTGAATTGTGGCCCATTCCTCCTGACAGAGCTGGTTTAGTCAGGTTTGTAGGCCTCCTTGCTCGCACACGCTTTTTCAGTTCTGCCCACAAATTTTCTATAGGATTGAGGTCAGTGCTTTGTGATGGCCACTCCAATACCTTGACTTTGTTGTCCTTAAGCCATTTTGCCACAACCTTGGAAGTATGCTCGGGGTCCTTGTCCATTTGGGAGACCCATTTGCGACCAAGCTTTAACTTTCTGACTGATGTCTTGAGATGTTGCTTCAATATATCCACATAATTTTCCTTCCTCATGATGCCATCTATTTTGTGAAGTGCACCAGTCCCTCCTGCAGCAAAGCACCCCCACAGAATGATGCTGCCACCCCCGTGCTTCACGGTTGGGATGGTGTTCTTCGGCTTGCAAGCCAACCCCTTTTCCTCCAAACATAACGATAGTCATTATGGCCAAACAGTCCTATTTTTGTTTCATCAGACCAGAGGACATTTCTCCAAAAAGTACAATCTTTGTCCCCATGTGCAGTTGCAAACCGTAGTCTGGCTTTTTATGGCGGTTTTGGAGCAGTGGCTTCTTCCTTGCTGAGCGGCCTTTCAGGTTATGTCGATATAGGACTTGTTTAACTGTGGATATAGATACTTTTGTACCTGTTTCCTCCAGCATCTTCACAAGGTTCTTTGCTGTTGTTCTGGGATTGATTTTGCACGTTTCACACCAAAGTACGTTCATCTCTAGGAGACAGAACGTGTCTCCTTCCTGAGCGGTATGACGGCTGCGTGGTCCCATGGTGTTTATACTTGCGTACTATTGTTTGTACAGATGAACGTGGTACCTTCAGGCGTTTGGAAATTGCTCCCAAGGATGAACCAGACTTGTGGAGGTCTACAAATTTTTTTCTGAGGTCTTGGCTGATTTCTTTTGATTTTCCCATGATTTCAAGCAAAGAGACACTGAGTTTGAAGGTAGGCCTTGAAATACATCCACAGGTACACCTCCAATTGACTCACATGATGTCAATTAGCCTATCAGAAGCATCTAAAGCCATGACATACTTTTCTGGAATTTTCCAAGCTGTTTAAAGGCACAGTCAACTTAGTGTATGCAAACTTCTGACCCACTGGAATTGTGATACAGTGAATTATAAGTGAAATAATCTGTCTGTAAACAATTGTTGGAAAAATGACTTGTGTCATGCACAAAGTAGATGTCCTAACCGACTTGCCAAAACTATAGTTTGTTAACAAGTAATTTGTGGAGTGGTTGAAAAATGAGTTTTAATGACTCCAACCTAAGTGTATGTAAACTTCCGACTCAACTGTATATAGTGCACTACTTTTGACCAGAGCCCTCATGGGCCTTGGTCAAAAGTAGTGCACTAAAAGGGAATAGGGTGCCGTTTTGGACTCAACCATGTGTGCATTATGTGCTTTTAGGCTTACATTTATCTTCACTTTCTGATTTGTGCATCAAAATAATAATAATTTCAAACCCCCCTCATCTTCCCTCTTTTTTCCCCCTCTCGCCCTCTGTCTTTCTCTCTCTTTTTGGCGCCAAGACTGGCCCACTGAACATCGCCCTGGAGGTCTGCACAGACCCTTTTATTATCCCTCTCGTCGTCCTCTCCTTGTATCTGCTTTTTCATGTCTCTCTTTGTATCTACCTTCACTGTGTTGCTTCTCACGTCTCTCCTTTTTCACTCTGTTATTTTATACATTTATGTCTATTAAGCTAACAGTTTACCTTCAGTTTTGTAATTCTGCACGTCAAAGAAACAAATGTGACTTTTAATAATTCCCCCCTCCTCTCCGTATTTGCTCTCTTTCTCCCACCCTCCCTCCCTCCCACCCTCCCTCCCTCCCTCCCTCCCTCCCTCCCTCCCTCCCTCCCTCCCTCCCTCCCTCCCATCCTCCCTCTCCTCTCTCCATCCCTCCCTCCCTCTCCTCCCTCCCTCCCTCCCTCCCTCCCTCCCTCCCTCCCTCTCCTCCCTCCCTCCCTCCCTCCCTCCCTCCCACCCTCCCTCCCTCCCTCTCCTCTCTCCCCAGGTGGCAGTGCGTGGTTGGAGCAGTCAGGGTCTTCGTGATGAGCTCTACATCCAGCTCTGTCGTCAGACCACAGGTACACACACACTCACACACACAGTCAGCTTTACACCTAAACACACACAGCTACGTGCACACACTGTATAACACTTAACAGTGTGTAAACTATTGTACACATAATTAACAAAGCGATGAATTCGTATGACACTGTCTTGATGCACAGTTTACCTGAAGTCAACCTTTAGTCAAATGAACTCTAACCCCATCCACTACTTCTCACAGAGAACTTCCGCTACGATAGTCTAGAGAGGGGCTGGGAGCTCATGGCTGTGTGTCTGGCCTTCTTCCCCCCAACTCCACGCTTCCACTCCTACTTGGAGGGATACATCTACAGACACATGGACCCCCTCAACGATACTAAAGGTGAGAGAGAGAGAGAGAGAGAGAGAGAGAGAGAGAGAGAGAGAGAGAGAGAGAGAGAGAGAGAGAGAGAGAGAGAGAGAGAGAGAGAGAGAGAGAGAGAGAGAGAGAGAGAGAGAGAGAGAGAGAGAGAGAGAGAGAGAGAGAGAGAGAGAGAGAGAGAGAGAGAGAGATGCGCCTGTGGTTGCGTGCATGCATGTGTGGTGGCTGGCTGACTGTGGCTATGCCTTGTAATGGCACAGACAGACAACCTGACATTTGGCCGTGCATAGTAGAACACCTGCTGGGCATCGATAAAGGTGGCGATTTACCATGTACAATAGTTGGGAAATGAATAGAAAATGACTGACTATTTTCGGTGGTCGGGCAATATAGGATGGCCACCCGCTGCTAATTACCATTTGCGGGCTAGGTCTGTTTTCACCTTTAGTCTTTGGTGGCATGTGTGAATATATATATATACGCATGTGTGAATTGGAAATGTGTTTTTTTAATATCCCAACTCCACTTGAGACACCCTCGGAGAGTGGGGTCACAACCAAGGTATCTGCATCCTCAGTGCTGTTATCTAGAGAATGTGTCTCTCCCTAGTCTCCCTACCATGCCAAGCTCTGTGTTTGTAATGTACATGTGTGTGTGATGTATGTGTGGCTAGGCTGACTGGCCACTGATTGGGTTGTTATTGGAGCCTTTCACCTCAGCATACCACAGTTGAATTCCCTCACTCAAGTTCTACCCACAAGACTAGCAAGTTACTGAACTGTTTGCAGGATATTCTCTCTCTTCTCTTACTCCTCTTTTCCCCCTTTCTCTCCCTCCTCGCGCTGTGACTTCCATTGAAGCCCTTCAGATATGAATTCTGCCTTTCATCCCTCTTCCTCTCATCCTTCTCTCAAAGCTGTCCAAAGTCCTCACCTCTATTCCTTGGCTCTCTCTATTCGGCATTCATCTTTTGATTCTCCTTTTATTTTCTTTATGTCTCTCAGTCTCAGTCTCCCTCTCCTCCCTCTGTCTGTCTGTCTGTCTGTCTGTCTGTCTGTCTGTCTGTCTGTCTGTCTGTCTGTCTGTCTGTCTGTCTGTCTGTCTGTCTGTCTGTCTGTCTGTCTGTCTGTCTGTCTGTCTGTCTGTCTGTCTGTCTGTCTGTCTGTCCGTCCGTCCGTCCGTCCGTCCGTCCGTCCGTCCGTCTCTACACGTTGTACACGTTTGTATGTTTTGTCATGTGTCTTTTTGCATGTTCATTGTTGCCTTCTTGATGTGACATGTCGTAATCGTGTGTGTGTAGTTGTGCAGTTCGACCATGGTGTTTGTTAGTGGAGTCTGTTTGTCGTAGTGGTTTACACCAAATCCTGTGTAGTCGTTACCATGGTAAATCTACGTGTCTTGCTGTATGTGTGAGGGTAGTGTTTGTGGTCCAGGTGTCGGGGTGTGTGTTGTGAGTGACGGTTGCTGTGGTTATGGTGTGTGTGTGACGGTTGCTGTGGTTATGGTGTGTGCGTGTGTGTGTCTGTGTTGTTGCAGTGGCTCAGCACATCAGCGGTCTGCTGGCGAGCAGGGTGGAGAGGCGGGCCAGACTGATGCGTGGGCGTCGCCCTGGGAGGGAGGAGGCGGGGCCAGCTGAGGGTAGGGGAGGAGTCAAACGACCTACAACTGGTTAGCTACTCTCCCTGTGCCTGCTGCTCTCTCTCTCTCACACACACCTTATACTCTCTCTCACACACATCTCATTAATCACATCTCATACATCAACACAGTCGGACACACACACACATACACACACACACACACACACACACACACACACACACGGCCCTGGCTACTCTCCCTGTGCCTGCAGCAGACTACGACTTCTGCTACCACCGCCTCCTCCTTCCCATCTCTATCCTCTTCCACTCTCCATTGATGTCATCTCTTTAATCCTCCTCTTCCTCTCAGTCCTTCACCTTCAGGATCTAGCTCTGTATCTCTCTAGCTTCTTATGTCCTCAGCATTTTGTGTGTCTATTCCATAGCTGTCAACCCCCTATCTGTCTTTCTCTGTCTGTCTGTCTGTCTGTCTGTCTGTCTGTCTGTCTGTCTGTCTGTCTGTGCGTGTGTGTGTATGTATGTGTGTGTGTGTGTGCGTGTGTGTGTGTGTGTGTGTGTGTGTCAGGTAACACAGGTCTTCAGGTTTCAGACAAGGTTTCTCATCACACATTAGTAACTGTGTATTTCCTCCACTGTGTCCATGTGGTCTGATAAAGCATTTCTCTGTCTTACATCATTCTACTGTCTTTTGGGTGTCTGTCTACTCATTCATTCCCTGAGGGGAGAGTCCTGGGCATCAGTTGAGTCTTTTAGTGTAGGGTAACTCTGGTAACTACTAGGACTGTTACCTCAGTAAAATGGTGGTCTTGTGTGCTTGTAGACTGTATGAACATGATGGTTGGACAGTGTGTCAATGTGTGTGTGACATAGGGTCAGAAGGACAGTGTGCTGGCTGGTTAGGCCTGGTTAGGCCAGAGCTGTTACCCTCCAGTAATTAACTTGATGGGCAGCAGCATTACCCTGTGCCACCCATATACAAATTAGTGGATTTGGCTATTTCAGCCACACCCGTTGCTAACAGCAACAACGGCTCAGCCGCGCAGTGGTAGGCCACACAAGCTCACAGTACAGGACTGCAGAGTGCTGAAGCGCGTAGCTTGTAAAAATTGCCTGTCCTCAGTTGCAACACTCACTACAGAGTTCCATACTGCCTATGGAAGCAACGTCAACACAAGAACTGTTCGTTGGGAGCTTCATGAAATGGGTTTCCATGTCCGAGCAGCCGCACACAAGCCTATGATCACCATGCGCAATGCCAAGCGTCGGCTGGAGTGGTGTAAAGCTGGCCGCCATTGGACTCTGGAGCAGTGGAAACGCGTTCTCTGGAGTGACGAATCATGCTTCACCATTAATCTTAAAGCTACAGCATACAATGACATTAGAGACGATTATGTGCTTCCAACTTTATGGCAACAGTTTGGGGAAGGCTCTTTCCTGTTTCAGCATGACAATGCCTCCGTGCACAAAGTGAGGTCCATACAGAAATTGTTTGTTGAGATTGGTGTGGAAGAACTTGACTGGCCTGCACAGAGCCCTGACCTCAAACCCATCGAACACCTTTGGGATGAATTGGAACAACGACTGCGAGCCAGGCCTAATCGCCCAACATCAGTGCCCGACCTCACTAATGCTCGAGCAGGTGTCCACATACTTTTGGTCATGTAGTGTGTGTGTGTGTTCTCTGTTCGCTTGCTATACCTGTGCTTTGAGTCCGCTACTCTTCGTTAATTTCAACTCATTACTGTATGATCTAACAACTAACCTGTGTGTGTGTGTGTGTGTGCGCGTGCGTGCGTGCGTGTGTGTCCGTGCGTGTGTGTGTGCATGCGTTTGTGTGTGTGTTTTTCTCCAGGAGTGGCGATAAGCGGCTATGCCAAATACTGTTACCGTAAACTGCAGAAGGCTGCTCTGACCGGAGCTAAGAAGGTATATGTGGTCTATTTCCGCTACTCTTCGTTAATTGCAACTCATTACTGTATGATCTAACAACTACCCTCTGTGTGTGTGTGTGTGTGTGTGTGTGTGTGTGTATGTGTGTGTGTATGTGTGTGTGTCTGCACTGCAGCCTGACCCACAACCCACCATCCTTTACCATCCTTCATGAGAAGAAGAATTCCCTTCTTTCTAATTTTCTCTCCTGGTATGTCTGTCTGTCTGTCTGTTGTGTCTGTACCTGGCGGGTCTGCGTCTGGGGGGCCAGTCTGCTATTCTTCCTCCGCCTTTAGCTGTCGTTCGGGGTTAGTTAGCTAGTTGTTAATTAGCTGAGAGCACAGAGATAGAGTGTAACGAGGTCTGTGTGCTAACTACTAACTATCCCCACGGCAACCACACACCACTAAATTAACACCCCTCCTCACGCCACACACACACTTACACAGAGAGAGGCACACTAAACACACCCCCTCCTCATACGGCATGCCCCATCGCCCTCTGATTAAGAATTCCATATCAGAATGCTCCCAAGGATGGGAATGGGATGGGAATATGTGTCACGATCGTCGGGAACAGAGGAGGACCAAGGCGCAGCGTTGAAGGCAAACATACTCTTTATTTAGTGATTACACGACAAAAATAACAAAACGATAACGTGACGTCCACGGTCTAAACACAAACCACACTGGAACAAGATCCCACAACCACTGTGGGAAAACAGCCTGTCTAAATATGGTTCCCAATCAGAGACAACCAGCAACAGCTGACACTCGTTGCCTCTGATTGGGAACCACTCTGGCCAACCTAGAAATACAACTACTAGAAACAAATGAAACTCACACCCTGGCTCAACATACAAGTGTCCCCAGAGCCAGGGCGTGACAGTACCCCCCCCTAAAGGCGCGGACTCCGACCGCGCCAACTAAATACCACAGGGGAGGGACCGGGTGGGCACTCCGCCTTGGCGGCGGATCCGGCTCGGGCCTGATCCCCACTCCCTCTCCAACCCCCAAAGTACCCCTGGTCCGGTCTGGCCCCGCTGGCCGGAGCTGGACTGCACACTGGTGGAGCGGATTGCTCTAGCTCCGGCGTGAAGCAGCTGACCGGTGCCGAACCAGGCACCGGTGGAACAGGCACGGGCCGTGCCGGACTGACAACGCACACCACTGGCTTGGTGTGGGGAACAGGCACGGGCCGTGCCGGACTGACGACGCACACCACTGGCTTGGTGTGGGGAGCAGGAGCGGGCCGGACCGGACTGGCGACGCGCACCATTGGCTTGGTGCGGGGAGCAGGAGTGGGCCGGACCGGGCTGGCGACGCGCACCATTGTCTTGGTGCGGGGAGCAGGAACAGGCCGGACCGGGCTGGCGACGCGCACCATAGGCTTGGTGCGGGGAGCAGGAGCGGGCCGGACCGGGCTGACGACGCGCACCATTGGCTTGGTGCGGGGAGCAGGAGCAGGAGCGGGCCGGACCGGGCTGGCGACGCGCACCATTGGCCTGGTGCGGGGAGCAGGAACGGGCCGGGCCGGGCTGGCGACGCGCACCATAGGCTTGGTGCGGGGAGCAGGAACAGGACGGGCCGGGCTGGCGACGCGCACCATTGGCTTGGTGCGGGGAGTAGGAACGAGCCGGACCGGGCTGGCGACGCGCACCATTGGCTTGGTGCGGGGAGCAGGAACAGGACGGGCTGGGCTGGCGACGCGCACCATTGGCTTGGTGCGGGGAGTAGGAACGAGCCGGACCGGGCTGGCGACGCGCACCATTGGCTTGGTGCGGGGAGCAGGAACGGACCGAGCCGGGCTGGCGACGCGCACCATTGGCTTGGTGTGGGGAGCAGGAACGAGCCGGACCGGGCTGGCGACGCGCACCATTGGCTCGGTGCGGGGAGCAGGAACAGGCCGGGCCGGGCTGGCGACGCGCACCATTGGCTTGGTGCGGGGAGCAGGAACAGGACGGGCCGGGCTGGCGACGCGCACCATTGGCTTGGTGCGGGGAGCAGGAACAGGCCGGGCCGGGCTGGCGACAGCGCACCAAGCAGGAACAGGACGGGCCGGGCTGGCGACGCGCACCATTGGCTTGGTGCGGGGAGCAGGAACAGGACGGGCCGGGCTGACGACGCGCACCATTGGCTTGGTGCGGGGAGTAGGCATGGGCCGTGCCGGACTGACAACGCACACCACTGGCTTGGTGTGGGGAACAGGCACGGGCCGTGCCGGACTGACGACGCACACCACTGGCTTGGTGTGGGGAGCAGGAGCGGGCCGGACCGGACTGGCGACGCGCACCATTGGCTTGGTGCGGGGAGCAGGAGTGGGCCGGACCGGGCTGGCGACGCGCACCATTGGCTTGGTGCGGGGAGCAGGAACAGGCCGGAGTAGGCACGGGCCGTGCCGGACTGACAACGCACACCACTGGCTTGGTGTGGGGAACAGGCACGGGCCGTGCCGGACTGACGACGCACACCACTGGCTTGGTGTGGGGAGCAGGAGCGGGCCGGACCGGACTGGCGATGCGCACCATTGGCTTGGTGCGGGGAGCAGGAGTGGGCCGGACCGGGCTGGCGACGCGCACCATTGGCTTGGTGCGGGGAGTAGGAACGAGCCGGACCGGGCTGGCGACGCGCACCATTGGCTTGGTGCGGGGAGCAGGAACGGACCGAGCCGGGCTGGCGACGCGCACCATTGGCTTGGTGTGGGGAGCAGGAACGAGCCGGACCGGGCTGGCGACGCGCACCATTGGCTCGGTGCGGGGAGCAGGAACAGGCCGGGCCGGGCTGGCGACGCGCACCATTGGCTTGGTGCGGGGAGCAGGAACAGGACGGGCCGGGCTGGCGACGCGCACCATTGGCTTGGTGCGGGGAGCAGGAACAGGCCGGGCCGGGCTGGCGACGCGCACCAAGCAGGAACAGGACGGGCCGGGCTGGCGACGCGCACCATTGGCTTGGTGCGGGGAGCAGGAACAGGACGGGCCGGGCTGACGACGCGCACCATTGGCTTGGTGCGGGGAGTAGGCACGGGCCGTGCCGGACTGACAACGCACACCACTGGCTTGGTGTGGGGAACAGGCACGGGCCGTGCCGGACTGACGACGCACACCACTGGCTTGGTGTGGGGAGCAGGAGCGGGCCGGACCGGACTGGCGACGCGCACCATTGGCTTGGTGCGGGGAGCAGGAGTGGGCCGGACCGGGCTGGCGACGCGCACCATTGGCTTGGTGCGGGAGCAGGAACAGGCCGGAGTAGGCACGGGCCGTGCGGACTGACAACGCACACCACTGGCTTGGTGTGGGGAACAGGCACGGGCCGTGCCGGACTGACGACGCACACCACTGGCTTGGTGTGGGGAGCAGGAGCGGGCCGGACCGGACTGGCGATGCGCACCATTGGCTTGGTGCGGGGAGCAGGAGTGGGCCGGACCGGGCTGGCGACGCGCACCATTGGCTTGGTGCGGGGAGCAGGAACAGGCCGGACCGGGCTGGCGACGCGCACCATAGGCTTGGTGCGGGGAGCAGGAGCGGGCCGGACCGGGCTGGCGACGCGCACCATTGGCTTGGTGCGGGGAGCAGGAGTGGGCCGGACCGGGCTGGCGACGCGCACCATTGGCTTGGTGCGGGGAGCAGGAACAGGCCGGACCGGGCTGGCGACGCGCACCATAGGCTTGGTGCGGGGAGCAGGAGCGGGCCGGACCGGGCTGGCGACGCGCACCATTGGCTTGGTGCGGGGAGCAGGAGCGGGCCGGACCGGGCTGGCGACGCGCACCATTGGCCTGGTGCGGGGAGCAGGAACGGGCCGGGCCGGGCTGGCGACGCGCACCATAGGCTTGGTGCGGGGAGCAGGAACAGGACGGGCCGGGCTGGCGACGCGCACCATTGGCTTGGTGCGGGGAGCAGGAACAGGACGGGCCGGGCTGGCGACGCGCACCATTGGCTTGGTGCGGGGAGTAGGAACGAGCCGGACCGGGCTGGCGACGCGCACCATTGGCTTGGTGCGGGGAGCAGGAACAGACCGAGCCGGGCTGGCGACGCGCACCATTGGCTTGGTGTGGGGAGCAGGAACGAGCCGGACCGGGCTGGCGACGCGCACCATTGGCTCGGTGCGGGGAGCAGGAACAGGCCGGGCCGGGCTGGCGACGCGCACCATTGGCTTGGTGCGGGGAGCAGGAATGAGCCGGACCGGGCTGGCGACGCGCACCATTGGCTTGGTGCGGGGAGCAGGAACGGACCGAACCGGGCTGGCGATGCGCACCATAGGCTTGGTGCGGGGAGCAGGAACAGGACGGGCCGGGCTGGCTACGCGCACCATTGGCTTGGTGCGGGGAGCAGGAACAGGACGGGCCGGGCTGGCGACGCGCACCATTGGCTTGGTGCGGGGAGCAGGAACGAGCCGGACCGGGCTGGCGACGCGCACCATTGGCTTGGTGCGGGGAGCAGGAACGGACCGAGCCGGGCTGGCGACGCGCACCATTGGCTTGGTGTGGGGAGCAGGAACGAGCCGGACCGGGCTGGCGACGCGCACCATTGGCTTGGTGCGGGGAGCAGGAACGGACCGAGCCGGGCTGGCGACGCGCACCATTGGCTTGGTGCAAGGGACAGGAACAGACCGGACCGTACTGGGGACACACACCACTGGCCCTACGCCGGGATCAGGAACGGGCCGGACCGGACTGGTAACACACCCCAGTACCTCTCGCAGTGCCTCTACACCTTCCTTCCCCTCTTTGACCAGTGGCCCCCGTAACCTGGCGGCCTCCTCTGCCAACCCGCTGGGCCGCTCTATCGCGGTCTCCTGCTGCCCCGTCGTCCACGGCGTTAGCCCCCCCTAAAAAAATTCTGGGCTTCTCTCCTACCCGTGGACCAGGTCTCCATACTTCTCGCCAGCCTTTCGCCCTTCTGCTTCCACGTCAAGCCCCTCTCTTGCTCACCCGGCTTGACCCAGTCGAGGAGGCGCTGGATATCCGCCAGAGATTTCCCTGGCGATGGCTCCTGGACCCGCTGCTTGGTCCAGTTCTGGTGGGATCTTCTGTCACGATCGTCGGGAACAGAGGAGGACCAAGGCGCAGCGTTGAAGGCAAACATACTCTTTATTAAAAACAAAAACTGGAACAAGATCCCACAAAGGGAAAAACTAAATATGGTTCCCAATCAGAGACAACCAGCAACAGCTGACACTCGTTGCCTCTGATTGGGAACCACTCTGGCCAACCTAGAAATACAACTACTAGAAACAAATGAAACTCACACCCTGGCTCAACATACAAGTGTCCCCAGAGCCAGGGCGTGACAATATGGGACACAATGCACTACACAAACATTCACTGGTATGTCACCGCTGACTTGTATTGCTTTAAGCTCCTATTTTCTAAGTAGGAAATCAGTAAGTAATGATTGAGAGGATAAGCTGCACTCCAGATATAATCCTTATTTATCAAACAAACACTCACACACCTCATTATTTATCCTTTGTTTTGTTTCTGTTTGTGTGACAGAGGACTTCCTGTTTTTCCATTTCATTAGCCTCTGATTTGGATCATCTCCCTATAGCTGTGTGTGTGTTTTTGTGTGTGGGTGTGTATGTGTGTGGGTGTGTGTCTTAATTGAGTTATTGTTTCAGCGAGCGGTGGACATAATGCAGTATATTATTAATGTAATGTCTGGAGCAGGACTCCTGCTGAGGATGCTGGGAGAACACAACACACACACACATGCTCATGTTGATTCCTTAACCAGTCCACCAATTAAAGGGGCTCTTCAGGCAGATGTATGTTCTGGGTGTTTTTATACCAGATCACATGACTTCATAGTCTGCCTCTGTTCTCCAGGCTCACAGACGGAGGGGTGCGTGTGTGTCTGTGTGTGTTTGGGTATATATGCTTGAGTGAGTGTGTACATGCGCGTGTGTGTTTGCGTGCGTGCATACGGCGAGTGAGGGTTTGTGTGTGTGTGTGTGTGTGGGGGGGACATTTCGTTGTTCATCTATCCTCCCCCTGACCTCATGGAAACAGCCTTCAGGGGGGCATTCCATTTCGTTGTTCATCTATCCTCCCCCTGACCTAAAAAACATTATCTGACTGACTGTCTCACTAAACCGGTTCCAGTCGATACTATCCCAGTTAGCTGTCTGTTTTAGACCAGTACCAATCATTATCAGGCCAGTCCACTAGTTTAAATGATTTGTAATAGAACAGCCTCTCTCTACTGGTGTCCAGTGATGATCTCTTCTGTGACCTACTGACATCTGACCTTTTGAATGTCCTAGTAACCTATATTTTTCCCCCTAGTAACGCTCTGTCCTAGTTCCT
The DNA here is from genome assembly GCF_020615455.1 of Coregonus clupeaformis. Lineage (NCBI taxonomy): Eukaryota > Metazoa > Chordata > Actinopteri > Salmoniformes > Salmonidae > Coregonus > Coregonus clupeaformis. The sequence continues at coordinate 158,014 of NC_059217.1, read as the reverse complement.
CTCTCTATGTCCTCCTCTCTATGCCTATCTGTGAACCAAATACTTTATCAGAGCCAGCAGCATTGCATGGAATGTTGCAGGAATAAATCAGAGTAGACCATCTATTATCCGGGTGTAAACCAGACTACTAGCCAACATCTAGCTCAGTTTTTCCTAATGGAAAGAGAGTCATGTAATCATGGGGTGTATTCATGTGAAATATTAGGAACATAGAAATAGAATGAATAGAGCTGACACAATTCCCTATTTTATCTGACAGACCATCATATAAGTTCAACACCAAATCCTCCTGAAGAGTGTGACCATGGAGGAAAGATTCTACTTCCTGTCATGAAATGGTGCTGTTCCCACTCCGGCCACAGGAGGGGCCAGTGAGGCCGTCTCTCATCTGCTGTCTACACCTCGATCTAGAGAGGCAGGAACAGACAGAGGGCTGAACAGAAGGAAAGGACAGGCGAGGGAGAGAGGAGATAGACAGATGAAGAGAGAGAGCAAGGGAAAGAGTGATGAACAGAGCAAAGGAGCAGTGGAGAGGAATTAATTGGGAGGGAGATGGAGGAAGACTAACAGACAGGGAATGAAAGAGGAGAGAGCGAGGGATGGATGGATTGATAGTGGTGGGTAGTGTAATTCATTGGTTGTGTGTGTGTGGTGTGTGTGTGTGTGTATGCTCCCATCTCCCATCACCTGTGGTGATGCCAGCCTGTGCTAGCGGGCACTGGTGGTTGGCATAGCGTGTGTGAGGCGAGTAGCGTGTGCCAGCATCTCTGCAGGGTGGTAATAGAGACAGTTTGTCACTTGGTGGACTCTCACACACACACACACACACCCTGACCGTATGCCATAGCATGAGGCCCAGTGTTTGACTGGTATTAACCCCAGAGCAGAGCCTTTTCCAGGGGATTAATAGGACTGATTCTGCCCTAGAGCAAACTGTTCTCTTTTTCTCTCTCTCTCTCTCTCTCGCTCTCTCTCTCTCTCTCTCTCTCTCTCTCTCTCTCTCTCTCTCTCTCTCTCTCTCTCTCTCTCTCTCTCTCTCTCTCTCTCTCTCTCTCTCTCGTCTCTCTCTCTCTCTCTCTCTCCTCCTCCTTTTTCTCCCTGCCCACTCCTTTCATACTTATTCTTGGTCTCTCAATAATTAATTTAGATACATTTATGAAGGTCATACCAGTATGTGTCGCTTTAGCTACACCTCGAGAGCCGTAGAGTTGTGTTATGTTATCATGGAACTGCACATCCCCTTGTTGATTATCCCTTAGACACAGTATAATACAATACAACTTGTTTTGTTGGAATTATGTATGTATTTTCTTTTTTTCTAAATAGATGTGCATGTTGTGTGTTGTTTGTACGACTCACTTTAAAAAGAGACTTGGGTCTCAATGTTGACCCCTGTATAGATATAGGTTACATAAACATGCGTGTCTGTGTGTATTGAAATCCATGGGTTGCAGAAGCACATAGTAGTTGTGTCTTATCTAACAACCAGTTTGTGTGTGTGTGTGTGTGTGTGTGTGTGTGTGTGTGTGTGTGTGTGTGTGTGTGTGTGTGTGTGTGTTGTAATCCAGGGGTTGCAGAAGCCGTGTCTGGAGGAGATCAAACATGCCAGGAACGCCATCTTCAGCCCCTCCATGTTTGGCTCCTCCCTGGAGAATGTGATGTCACTGCAGAAGGAGCGTTACCCCGACAGCCAGCTGCCCTGGGTCCAAACACGCCTCTCAGAGGAGGTCCTGGGGCTCAACGGAGACCAGACAGAGGGCATCTTCAGGTCCGTACCTACACTACCAGTCAAGAGTTTGGACACACCTACTAATTCAAGGATTTTTCTTTATTTTTACTATTTTCTACATTGTAGAATGATAGTGAAGATATCAAAACTATGAAATTACGTTTACATTTTAGTCATTTAGCAGACGCTTTTATCCAAAGCGACTTACAGTTAGTGAGTGCATACATTTTTTTTTCATGTGTGAAATAACACATATGGAATCATGTAGTAACCAAAAAAGTGTTAAACAAATCAAAATATATTTTACATTTGAGATTCTTCAAATAGCCACCCTTTGCCTTGATGACAGCTTTGCACACGCTTGGCATTTGAGCCAATCAGTTGTGTTGTGACAAGGTAGGGGGTATACAGAAGATAGCCCTATTTGGTAAAAGACCAAGTCCATATTATGGCAAGAACAGCTCAAATAAGCAAAGAGAAACGACAGTCCATCATTACTTTAAGACATGAAGGTCAGTCAATCCTGAAAATTTCAAGAACCATCAAGCGTTATGATGAAACTGGCTCTCATGAGGACCGCTAAAGGAATGGAAGACCCAGAGTTACATCTGCTGCAGAGGATAAGTTCATTAGAGTTACCAGCCTCAGAAATTGCAGCCCAAATAAATGCTTCACAGTCACATCTCAACATCAACTGTTCAGAGGGGACTGTGTGAATCAGGCCTTGATGGTTGAATTGCTGCAGAGAAACCACTACTAAAGGACACCAATAAGAAGAAGAGACCTGCTTGGGCCAAGACAAATGAGCAATGGACATTAGACCGGTGGAAATGTGTCCTTTGGTCTGGAGTCCAAATTGGAGATTGTTGGTTCCAACCGCCGTGTCTTTGTGAGACGCAGTGTGGGTGAACGGATGATCTCCGCATGTGTAGTTCCCACTGTAAAGCATGGAGGAGGAGGTGTTATGGTGTGGGGGTGCTTTGCTGGTGACACTGTCTGTGTTTATTTAGAATTCAAGTCTGTTGGAAAAGCATTCCAGGTGAAGCTGGTTGAGAGAATGCCAAGAGTGTGCAAAGCTGCCATCAAGGCAAAGGGTGCCTATTTGAAGAATCTCAAATCTCAAATATATTTTGATTTGTTTAACACTTTTTTGGTTACTACATGATTCCATATGTGTTATTTCATAGTTTTGATGTCTTCACTATTATTCTACAATGTAGAAAATAGTAAAAATAAAGAAAAACCCTTGGAATGAGTAGGTTTGTCCAAACTTTTGACTGGTACTGTAACTCTCAGTCACTAACACTAGGGAGGGAAAGGGGGAGGGAGGAGTTAGTTGTAGTAGACACGCCTGTCAGTGAATGTCCTGGTACTCATCAGAGACCAGACAGAGGGAGAGCGATAAATGAAAGAGATAAGGGGATTGGTAAGGGATGGACATGCTGTGAGGAATGACTTTCATATGTCAGGAGGAGGAGGAGGAGTCTAATGTGTCTCTGACCCCTGACCTCACAGGGTTCCAGGTGACATAGATGAGGTCAACGCCCTCAAGCTGCAGGTGGACCAATGGAAGATCCCCACGGATCTGGAGGACCCACACATCCCAGGTAACACACACACCGCACACACACATCCTAGGTCCTGATCCATCCACCCACTGTATATGCTCCCTCTCCCCTCTCTCCCTCCCTCCTACCCTCCACTAGCCCCAGGCCCTCTGCAGAGCTCTAATTCTCTCTGAGTATTAATAGCCCCAACACCAAAGCATGCTGGGAGCAATGTGCCTGCTGCAAAACTACAGTAATTTAAAAAATGATTCCTTTTAGAAGGAAGAGAGCAGTCCTGGCTGTAGGTTGGAGAGAGACAGTTAGTGCTTTACTAGGTCATCAGTCATAACTCTATTACCAGCACAGAGACACTTGGATGAACCACACAAACACACTCTTTCTCTCTCTTTCTCACACAAGAGCACATACACAAACTCTCTCTCTCTCCCCAGCTAACAACAAACGTTTCCAGAACTTTAGAGAACGTTCCCGTAGCCCTTTACACTCATACCCGTAAACGGGTTGAAAAGGGCAGATTTGGGCACTAATAAGCACCTAAATTGGAACGTAGTGACTGTACAGTAACATGCTATAAATGACGTCAGAGCTCTGGCTATGCGCTTCACTGCTCTGTATGGGTTTTGACTGACAGCCATTCTGAACTTGAGCACCGCGCACGACAAGAAGTTGCCCCCATCCCTCCCTGTAATCGGGCAACTTTTGCAAATGTTTTGTTGTCTGCGTGAGGGAAATGCTGGAAATTAAGATGACATCGATGTATTTTGAAAGATGAGACATTGAGGATTATAATAAATATCTATTTGATGTCATACAAGCAAGCCTAACACCCAAGTCCAAATGTGCACTTCACATTTCCATGTCATAAAAATAATGTCATATACAGTGTCAAGGTTTATGATCACTATGTTTGATGTACAGTTACAAGATGACATGGCGTCATACCCTGGGTTGTCCTGAACAGAATGAGCCTATGTTTGTTTATTGTGAAGAACATTTGTCGCGGCACAAGCACCTGAAGGCACTCATGACTCCTTTCTATTCTCACCAACATTGCGATCTGTTTCTGTGAATTGCCTTGTGAAAGCCTAGCAATGTAAGATCGTATTTTATAACTTAGCATGTTGGCAATAGAACAAGCTTTCAAATCGTGACCACCTGACCCAGATTGTGATTTATAATGGACCGTTTTTGGATTGTGTAAACAACAGTAATTGTGGGATAAAAATGTTCCTGTGATATGCAAGGAATGTTTCCAAGAGACTGTTCACTTAATGTCAAATAGAAGTTACCCATGTTCTTAGAACTTAAGATATTAATATTATAGACACGTTTCATGGGAACGTTGCAAAAACATTAATGTGTCCAGTTTTCTGTTGGTTAGGAGAGTATTCCATCAACGTCCCACCCCAAAAAATGTCTAGACACGTTTCAGAGGAACGTTGCAAGAACATTTATGTGTCCCAAAAAAATGCATTACACATCACGTTGCCGAGCCAATTAAGACCCTGGTTGGTGAACCGCTGATCCATTCATAGCTCTTTGTCTGTTGACAAGGTTAGGAATACTCACACACAGTGCTTTAAGCATACAGTGTTTTCAGCTTACATATTTGACACACCTGATTACATTGTGCATGTTCATTTATACAGTAATTATTATTCAACATGTACTCTCCTGGGATTTGAACTCACAACCTCTTGGTTCACTGTACTCCGATCTTCCTCTCTTGTATCAATTAATCTGACTATTTGCTCATCATTGATTTTATTTATTTATTTCAGCAATTTAAGGGCTTTCTGTATAGTTGTGGAATGTTGGTGGGGCATATTAACCTGTTTTAATGATACTCCTGGATCACTATGATCAATAAAATATTTTCTTGAGTGTAATTTTAACAGAGCTGAGATTTACTGCGAAGGACGTTTACCTTATTGCTTACACCTATCAAGTTGTTTCAGATCTACGTAAGTGCCTAGGGAGAAGGGGTTAGGGTTTCTTCTGGACAGGACCTAACTATACTGGCCCAATAAGCACATGCCCTAGATATCCCTTATTGGGACATTGGTTAGGGTGTGGGTCACTGGTGCTGGTGGCCTGGGTTTGAGACCCGCTAAGTATTTCACCCTACTCTCACATTCTTAGCAATATATGTTAATGCTCATTATTGCCGTTTTGAATTGCATTCATCAGATATTTTCATTGTTTATATGGACATTTCGTTAGAACACATTATTTATACAGCTTTGTTTATTACCATAATATGTATAGATTTCTCCTCTTTCACACATTTCTGGAACTTTGGCTACCAGCTTAGTGCCTTTGTGCACGACCTCCACATGCTTTTTCAGGTTTGATGTGGTGTTTCTGGACGAGGAGATCAATGCTGCCTTTGCAGAGTTTGCATTTGACTAAAATGTTGTTCTCTTTCTCCTCGATTAACTCAACATAATGTGAGCATTTCCACAAGGAAAATGTTAAGCGGGGTAACACAGCTGCTATCTTTCTTTGATGTTCACCTTTACGAACCCCCTTTTTGGAAACGAGTTAGCCTACAGCATGAATTCCATTAGCATGAGACAAGGCTTTAACAAATATAGGCCTATATAACACGACGGTATAGATATGCTTCTGAATGTAATATATGGGTTACTTGAAAAAGTAACTGTAATTATTACAATATTTGAAGACAGTAACTCGTTATATTACTCTGTTACTCATAAAAGTAATACAACTGTAAGTAATATATGACCCCCAACATTGGTCCCAAGTTATTCTGTTGCAATTTGTCTATTTTTCCACATTAAAACTTGGAGATGGATCTCTGTGTTGTGTATTGTTTTGGTATAACTGGCATCATCATTGCTTAAATGTAAAATGTTAGAAAGTACAGACATGCTACTATAAATATACACTTTTCTGATATTCTGAGAATGTGCCAACCATGTTCTGGGTATGTCAGAAGCAACACTACCACCTGGGCCATGTTTCAGCAACAAATTAGGAGTGTTACAGATAGAAATGCAATGACGAGAGCTGATGTAATTCCTTATCAGAGACACGTTTGTTCTACATGGTGTATGTGGTGTGGATTTCAAAAAGACGATAGAGTTCTCTTTGAGATGCTCAGCTATCTAGAATTCTACCGATTCCCATCTTTCAATAAGAAACTCATTTTAATTAGGTCTGTTGTAACTGTTGCCAAGTAATGATGTTAACCTATATTGCTAAAAATGTGAAAGTAGGATGACTCCCCTAGCAGGTCTTGAACCCAAGCCACCAGTAATCCACAGCCTAACCACTTTCCCAATAAAGGATATCTAGGGTATGTGCTTATTGGGCCAGTATAGTTAGGTCCTGTCCAGAAGAAACCCTAACCCCTTCTACTTGTGTAGATCTGAAACAACTTGATAGGTGTAAGCAATAAGGTAAACATCCTTCGCAGTAAATCTCAGCTCTGTTAAAAGTACACTCAAGAAAAAACTTTTATTGATCATAGTGATTCAGGAGTACCATTAAAACAGGTTAATATGCCCTAAACAAAATTAGACAACTATACAGAAAGCCCTTGAAATAAGGCAATCAAATCAATAATGAGAGAATAGTCAGATTAACTGATAACTGACGCAGACATGGTGGCATAGCAAGAAGATCTGAATGCTATAAACGAAGAGGTTGTGAGTTCAAATCCCACAGGACGACATGTTGAATAATATTTACTGTGTAAATGAACATGCACAATGTAATCATGTGTGTCAAATATGTAAGTGATAAGCACTGTGTGTGAGTAGCCCTACTCTTGCCAACAGACAAAAAGAGCTGTGAATGGATCAGTGGTTGACCAATCATGGGCTTGGCAACAGTAACATGGCGGGATATGTAATGAAACATATTTTTTGGGGAGAGCGTTTCTTTGGGACCATCAGGCGACGTCCTGACAACTGATACACAGAAATGTTATTGCAACTTTCCCATGAAACGTGTCTAGAACATTAATATTTTATATTCTGAGAACATGGAAACCGTGTTCTGTGTATGTTTGGTGGGACCTTGATGTAATATTCTCCAAACCCTCAGAAAACTAAACACATTAATGTTCTTGCAACATCCCATAAAACACATCTAGAACATTAATGTTGAATATTCTGAGAACATTGTAACCATATTCTGGATAATTTCTGTTTGAAATGTTCTCCTAACTTTAACACCAACACATGCAAAAAAGATTCTCAGAAGTTTTTTTCTTACATAAATAGAATGTTCCCCTAACTAACAGAAAACTGGACACTCAAACATTAGGGGAACATTACGGGTAACATTACAAAATGTTTCTCTCTCCCTAGAATTGTTAGCTGGGTCTCTCTTTCTCACACACACACACACACACACACACACACACACACACACACACACACACACACACACACACACACACACACATAGATAACTGTGATGGTGTTATTTTGTTCTGGTCTTTACTCTGGGTGATTAAGGCATTACTGTCAGTGTGTGCTGGCCAGGGAGGTAGAGTTTTTTTTGTGTCTGACCAGTCAACTGTTTCTGTCTCTTGATTTGACTGTCATTGAATAAAAATGTTTTAAAAGACTTACACTGTAGAGATAGCTAGAGCAAATAAATTACTCTTATTTCTCCCTGTCTCTCTCTTTCCAATTTCCCTGTCTCTCTCTTTCCAATTCTCCCCCTCTCTTCCTCTCTCTCTCCCCCCAGCCTCTCTGTTGAAGTTTTGGTACAGGGAGTTGGAGGAGCCGTTGATTCCGCATGAGTTCTATGAGGAGTGTATCACTCACTATGATGACCCTGAGGCTGCAGTCAACGTGGTCATGGGCCTGCCTCACATCAACAAACTGGTGCTCTGCTACCTCATACGCTTTCTACAGGTAACACACACACACACATACACTATACTGTACAGTGTAAAAAGAAGCGCTCATCAATCCACTCACTGAGCTTATTTATTTTAGGGAAAGTGATTTACAAAAGTAAACCTTCAATAGTGAACATAGTAGCAATAGGATGGATAGTGGCTACTGTTGATTATCTGCAAAAAGAAAGATACAAAAAGACACCTAGCATTCATCTAATATTTTCTATTTTTACCAATGACCTGCCACTGGCATTAAACAAAGCATGTGTGTCCATGTATGCTGAGGATTCAACCATATACGCATCAGCAACCACAGCTAATGAAGTCACTGAAACCCTTAACAATGAGTTGCAGTCTGTTTTGGAATGGGTGGCCATTTACATTTACATTTTAGTCATTTAGCAGACGCTCTTATCCAGAGCGACTTACAGTTTTAGTGAGTGCATACATTTTTCATACTGGCCACTAATAAACTGGTTCTGAACATCTCTAAACCTAAGAGCATTGTATTTAGAACAAATCATTCCCTAAGTTCTAGACCTCAGCTGAATCTGGTAATGAATGGTGTGGCTGTTGAACAAGTTGAGGAGACTAAATTACTTGGCGTTACCTTAGATTGTAAACTATCATGGTCAAAACATATAGATTCATTGGTTGTAAAGATGGGGAGAGGTCTGTCCGTAATAAAGAGATGCTCTGCTTTTTTGACACCACACTCCAAAAAGCAAGTTCTGCAGGCTCTAGTTTTGTCTAATCTTGATTATTGTCTAGTCGTGTGGTCCAGTGCTGCAAGGAAATACCTAGTTAAGCTGCAGCTGGCCCAAAACAGAGCGGCACATCTTCTCTTCATTGTAATCAGAGGGCTGATATAAATACTGTGCATGCCAGTCTCTCTTGGCTAAGAGTTGAGGAGAGACTGACTGCATCACTTCTTCTTTTTATAAGAAACATTAATGTGTTGAAAATCCCAAATTGTTTGCATAGTCAACTTACACACAGCTCTGACACACACACTTACCCCACCGGACATGCCACCAGGGGTCTTTTCACAGTCCCCAAATCCAGAACAAATTCAAGAAAGCGTACAGTATTATATAGAGCCATTATTGCATGGAACTCCGTTCCATCTCATATTGCTCAAATAAACAGCAAACCTGGTTTCAAAAAACAGATAAAGCAACACCTCACACGTGTGTATGTATTGATATGTAGGCTGCGTGTGCCTTTTAAAAAAAATTATGTAGTTCTGTCCTTGAGCTGTTCTTGTCTATTAATGTTCTGTATTATGTCAGGTTTCATGTTTTGTGTGGACCCCAGGAAGAGTAGCTGCTGCTTCTGCAACAGCTAATGGGAATCCTAATAAAATACCAAATACCAAAAATCTTGGCCAGTCTACTGTAGCCATATACAGTGCCTTCGGAAAGTATTCAGACCCCTTGACTTTTTCCACATTTTGTTACGTTACAGCCTTATTCTAAAATGGATTAAATACAAAAACTTCCTCAGTAATCTACGCACAATACCTGTTACGGATACAGGTATCCTGTGTTTTTGTGTGTTTCTACTCCTTCTGCCCTAATCACAGGTGTCCTGTATGTTCCTGATTGGTGGTCGTTGAGGTGTCTGCTGATTGGACCAATCAGTGAACATTCCTGTGCATTGCACCACCTGTTACTCGTTTGTTCAATCACACATCCCATTGTATAAAAACCAGTCTTGTGTTTGTTGAGAGAGAGAATATTTCCGTATGTGAGTATGGACACGGTGGTGTCCTGTTTTTGGTTACTCACTAAGTTGCTGTTTACTATGATTGGTAATTCTGTTAGACTACTGTTTTGTATGTGAGTAATGGATACTGTGATGTCCTTTGTTTAGAGTACTCACTAAGTTGCTGGTTACTCTGTTTGGTAACTATTGTGTGTTTCTGGGAAAAGGGGAGTTTGAGCTAGCTGCCCTTGGGCATACATTTCCCGTAGAAAGAACTGTCTATAAACACTAGTTAGACCTGAGCGGACCACCCACTGTATTTTTGTATGGTAGCAGTAGCCTAGCGGTTCTTGAGGCAGGCAAGATCAGCTTAGGGGTGTTTTACCTTATTGTTTCATTTCTTGGGTCCTGCTCAGCCCTTTTTCCCAAACCGTTACCGTGTGTTCAGAAATAAACCATTTGTGTTTGACGGTAGTTTATGGTTGTCGTGTAGTTTTTCCTTCTCACTGTTCCATGCCACACTTATAATTTGCATGATTTATGTTACGGGTCTCATGTCCATCCACCCTAGACGTTTAGAGCCACGGGGTTCGTAACATAAAGTGGGGGCTCGTCCGGGATCTATCCCATGCTACTCATGCAAATTAGTAAGTGTCTGGTTCAGTGTTGAGCTTGGCAGCTGTCCTACCTGTTTTTTTTGTGTGTGTTCAGTAGTCGACGGCTCTTGTTGCTAGTAGGATGGCTACTTTTGAGTTGGAGGCATTTTTGGAAAACCCTACGTGGGAGGTTTTTGAGAATTGCCGTAGAGTGGATCTACAGGTTTTGGCTGACCACTTTTCTGCACCCATACCGAGGGGTTTAGTGAAAGCAGAAGTGAGGAAAGTAGTGTTAGAAATATTGTTGAGCGAGTGCTTGAGTTACCGCCGCCTGAGTCTGCTGCTCCTGTAGGGGAGGTGGTGGCTGTTCCTGTAAGCCCATCAGTGTCTGAGGACGAGGCTAAGGCTCCAGCCACCTTGCCCCGTTATGACCCACTCTCCCCACTGACTGACAGTGATGCCAGGATCGATGTCCGCTCGACACGGCTCCAAATGGAGGCGGAAGAGCGGGCACAAATCAGGCAAGACAAGCTGGAGATGCGTAAAATGGAGCTAGAGGCAGAACAGGAGACGCGTAAGCTAGAGGCAGAACTGGAGACACGTAGGCTTGATCAAGAACTGGAGACGCGTAAGATGGAACTGGAGATGCGTAAAATGGAACTAGAGGCAGAAACAGCGAGGTTAGTCTCTGCTCATACTATGCCTGCTAGTGAGCCAGCCTCACCAGCTGTGTCGTCTGCTAATTTTGATATTAGTAGACAGAACACCTTGGTACCTGTGTTTAGGGAGTCAGAGGTTGATTCCTATTTCAGTGTGTTTGAACGTATAGCGGTAGCATTGAAATGGCCCGAAGAGGTATGGTGCCTATTACTTCAGTGTAAACTAACAGGTAAAGCCCAAGAGGTTCTGGCAGCGCTACCTCTTGAAGACAGTTTGAATTATGAAGTGGTCAAAGCCACTGTTACTTATCTTGGTAAACAGGTCGGCCATGGTCAGGTGCGCCCTGTAGATGCCAAGGTCTCAGCTATAAACGCATTTCCCGCACCTACCACCAGAAGAGAGCTACGCCGTTTTTTAGGGATGGTTGGCTACTACCGTAGCTTCTGTAAAAATTTCTCTGCGGTAGTTGCTCCATTAACGGATTTGCTCAGTCCGGCGAGAAAATTTGTATGGTCTGAAGGGTGTCGTACTGCTTTCAACACTGCTAAAGCACTCTTATGTAGTACTCCTGTTCTTGCTGCGCCAGATTTTGAACGACCGTTTAAACTGGAGGTAGATGCAAGTGCCAGAGGTGCTGGGGCTGTTCTACTGCAGCAAGACCAGAGTGGAGTGGACCATCCTGTCTGTTATTTTTCACGGAAATTTAACAAATGTCAGACAAACTATTCCACCATTGAACAAGAAGCTCTAGCTTTGTTGTTAGCTCTGCAGTACTTTGAAGTTTATGTTGGTTCCAGTGCATTACCAGTGATAGTGTATACTGACCATAACCCCTTAGTTTTTCTCCACCGGATGTACAACCAGAACCAACGCCTTATGCGTTGGGCACTTGTCGTGCAAAATTATAATTTGGAGATCCGCCACAAAAAGGGGTTGGATAATGTGTTGGCAGATGCTTTGTCTCGTGTGTAATGATCTAGGTTTTGTTATCCCGGCAGGATGATTATTGAATTTTGGGTGTTGTGATGAGATGCGTGTGTCGCAAACCATTGTGGTTTGCTCTTTTAAGGGGTGGGAGTGTTACGGATACAGGTATCCTGTGTTTTTGTGTGTTTCTACTCCTTCTGCCCTAATCACAGGTGTCCTGTATGTTCCTGATTGGTGGTCGTTGAGGTGTCTGCTGATTGGACCAATCAGTGAACATTCCTGTGCATTGCACCACCTGTTACTCGTTTGTTCAATCACACATCCCATTGTATAAAAACCAGTCTTGTGTTTGTTGAGAGAGAGAGAATATTTCCGTATGTGAGTATGGACACGGTGGTGTCCTGTTTTTGGTTACTCACTAAGTTGCTGTTTACTATGATTGGTAATTCTGTTAGACTACTGTTTTGTATGTGAGTAATGGATACTGTGATGTCCTTTGTTTAGAGTACTCACTAAGTTGCTGGTTACTCTGTTTGGTAACTATTGTGTGTTTCTGGGAAAAGGGGAGTTTGAGCTAGCTGCCCTTGGGCATACATTTCCCGTAGAAAGAACTGTCTATAAACACTAGTTAGACCTGAGCGGACCACCCACTGTATTTTTGTATGGTAGCAGTAGCCTAGCGGTTCTTGAGGCAGGCAAGATCAGCTTAGGGGTGTTTTACCTTATTGTTTCATTTCTTGGGTCCTGCTCAGCCCCTTTTCCCAAACCGTTACCGTGTGTTCAGAAATAAACCATTTGTGTTTGACGGTAGTTTATGGTTGTCGTGTAGTTTTTCCTTCTCACTGTTCCATGCCACACTTATAATTTGCATGATTTATGTTACGGGTCTCATGTCCATCCACCCTAGACGTTTAGAGCCACGGGGTTCGTAACAATACCCCATGATGACAAAGCGAAAACAGGTTTTTAGAAATTTTACATAAATACCTTATTTACATAAGTATTCAGACCCTTTGCTATGAGACTCTAAATTGAACATCCTTGATGTGCATCCTGTTTCCATTGAACATCCTTGATATGTTTCTACAACTTGATTGGAGTCCACCTGTGGTAAATTCAATTGATTGGACATGATTTGGAAAGGCACACACCTGTCTATATAAGGTCCCACAGTTGACAGTACATGTCAGAGCAAAAACCAAGCCATGAGGTCGAAGTAATTGTCCATAGAGCTCCGAGACAGGATTGTGTCGAGGCACAGATCTGGGGAAGGGTATGCAGCATTGAAGCTCCCCAAGAACACAGTGGCCTCCATCATTCTTAAATGGAAGATGTTTGGAACCACCAAGACTCATCATAGAGCTGGCCACCCAGCCAAACTGAGCAATCGGAGGAGAAGGGCCTTGGTCAGGAAGGTGACCAAGAACCTGATGGTCACTCTGACAGAGCTCTAGAGTTCCTCTGTGGAGATGGAAGAAACTTCCAGAAGGACAACCATCTCTGCAGCACTCCACCAATCAGGCCTTTATGGTAGTGGCCAGACGGATGCCACTCCTCAGTAAAAGGCACATGACAGTCCGCTTGGAGTTTGCCAAAAGGCACCTAAAGACTCTCAGACCATGAGAAACAAGATTATCTGGTCTGATGAAACCAAGATTGAACTCTTTGGCCTGAATGCCAATCGTCACGTCTGGAGGAAACCTGGCACCATCCCTACGGTGAAGCATGGTGGTGGCAGCATCATGCTGTGGAGATGTTTTTCAGCTGTTTGGACTGGGAGACTAGAAGAACATTTGTGAGAGTCAGGATCGAGGCAAAGATGAACAGAGCAACGTTTTTTTTGTTATTTTTTTTCCTTTATTTAACTAGGCAAGTCAGTTAAGAAAAAAGTATTATTTACAATGACAGCCTACACCGGCCAAACCCAGACGACGCTGGGCCAATTGTGCGCCGCCCTATGGGACTCCCAATCATGGCCAGTTGTGATACAGCCTGGAATCGAACCAGGGGGTCTGTAGTGACGCCTCAAGTACTGAGATGCAGTGCCTTAGACCGCTGCGCCACTCGGGAGCCCAGTACAGAGAGATCCTTGATGAAAAACCTGCTCCAGAGCGCTCAGGACCTCAGAATGGAGCGAAGGTTCACCTTCCAACAGGACAACAACCCTAAGCACACAGCCAAGACTACGCAGGAGTGGCTTCGGGACAAGTATCTGAATGTCCTTGAGTGGTCCAGCCAGAGCCCGGCCTTGAACCTGATCTAACATCTCTGGAGAGACCTGAAAATAGCTGTGCAGCAACGCTCCCCATCCAACCTGACAGAGCTTGAGAGGATCTGCAGAGAAGAATGGGAGAAACTCCCCAAATACAGGTGTGCCAAGCTTGTAGCGTCATACCCAAGAAGTCTCGATGCTGTAATCGCTGCCAAAGGTGTTTCAACAAAGTACTGAGTAAAGCGTCTGAGTACTTATGTAAATGTGATATTTCAGGTTTTTATTTGTAATACATATGCAAAAAAAATCTAAAAACCTGTTTTTGCTTTGTCATTATGGGGTATTGTGTGTAGATTGATGAGGGAAAATGTTTGAATAAGGCTGTAACGTAACAAAATGTGGAAGAAGTCAAGGGGTCTGAATACTTTCCGAAGGCACTGTAGATATCTTTGGAAAATTAGTTATCTTAACGGGGTAATGTCCTATTTTGAGATGTACAAAAAAAAAGCATCTTAAAATTACATATAGTACATCATCCTCTCTACACACACTCATGCTCACACACTCATCCACACTCATCCAAATACACACTTTTTAACTTCACACATCACCCTTCCTATAGGTAACGCACACACACACCTGCTCAAACACACCCATCATCTCTCTCTCTCTCTCTCTCTCTCGCTCTCTCGCTCTCTCGCTCTCTCGCTCTCTCGCTCTCTCTCGCTCTCTCTCTCTCTCTCTGTGTGTTTCTCTAACCCTCCAGGTGTTTGGCCAGCCTGCCAACGTGGTGATCACTAAGATGGATGTGAACAACCTGGCCATGGTGATGGCTCCCAACTGCCTGCGCTGCCAGTCAGACGACCCACGCATCATCTTTGAGAACACGCGTAAAGAGATGTCCTTCATCCGCGTGCTCATCCAGCGCCTCGACACCAGCTTCATAGATGGCCTGCTATAGCCCCCCACTTTTCAACTACTCTACCCTGAAAAAACCACACGGGTCGCCCCCCAATTTCAAATGTGCCCATAAATCAAGGCCCCACCTGCCCCACAGACCCTGCTCTAGCCCCCCAACATCAACTGGGATGACCAGTTGGGATGCCTCCCAACAACTGCCCCCGATATACCCTGCTATAGCTACAACTACTGAACCCCAAACCATCCATCCACACAGGACAGGATGACCCCCTACCTCCCCGACGGAGCCCCAACTCAGCCTGACCCGGACCCCTGACCTCTAACCTCTAACCCCACCCTACACACTGGGACTTTCGTCTCACACACACTGATGTACAGGGTTACACACACTCACATAGACATACTCTCACATGTACATTTACTGACGCGTGCACACACACACACACTCACTTGTATAGTACACATCCATACACACAATTTTCAAAGCATACACACAATTTCTGAAATCAGGGCGTCGGACCACAAATCAGCTCAGAGCCCAGAGTTACAGTCAAACTGCCATCAAAGAAGGTGGATAAATTAAGATGTCCCACTCAGGCCGTTTACCATTGATAAGAATGGTCACAGTTCCGGTCTGCTTAAGGGATGACTCTCTCATAGGTACCAATGCATTTGCAGCTGAGTCTGGTCTGCTTAGTTCATTGACTGTATATGAACCAGAAAAAATGAGCGTGTGAGATGTCTCGCTCCCTCTTCTGTCTCTGCTGCCATGAAGCCCCGTCAGTCCGACTGCACTGTTGTCACCAACCAACTGATGTCAATAACGTTTTTAATTGGGGGGGTTTTTGGGACGGTGGGGGCGGTGGGGGCGGATCCAGGTCAGGTGCTAGAGGGGATCATCGCAGCACTGCCAATCAACCGTGACTGTTGCAACCGGAAGTGATATCAGACACCCACACAGCCCTTACCACCCATCCGCCTGGTCCATAGGCCCTTCTGCCCCCCCAGACAACCACACAACCTCTACCCCTAGAGCCCCTCACCCCTCACTATCTACCCCCAACACATCCTCAAGACTGCATACACCTCTATACTCTCATACTGATATGATTTCTGAATGTCTGAATTGAGATCCATCCACCTCTGTCTGTCTGAGACTGTCTGTCTATTGTTTACAAATGAACCTGTCTGTCTCCATCTACAGGCAGTCAGAAAACTGTACCTGTCTTTTGGACCCATACACAAGTATTTTCTCTAATAGCTGATTTGACTTGTTATGGATAAAAATATATATATAATTGTTTTATTAATTGATTTGTTGTATTTAACAGAGTTATGTTTTCTGCCCACTATTTTATATAATTTAATGTATTTGTATTTATTTCAGCAATATTTCCTTAATGCCTTTTTAGACAATATACTTTAGGATTCAAGTTGTATGTGGGTGTGTCCCAAATGGCACCATATCCCCTTTATAGTGCACTACTTTTGTCAAAAGGAGTGCACTATATAGGGAATAGGGTGCCCTTTGGGATGCACATTTTCTTTATGTTTGTGTGTGTACATGTAGGCATGTATGTGCTTGTGTGTGTGTTTTCAATACAATAGGGCATATACATCACATGTTCATATGCACATACATGTTGATATGTGCTCTCTGAAGGGTACAGTTAGTGTGTCTCTCTGTGTGTCTGAGAGTTAAGTCCTGCTGTTTTTTTTGTTCTGTTCAATTTGGGTTGAATGTTTTGGTGACACGTTTATACGAATTGATGCTTGTGAACCGCCCATCTCTTCAGACAAAAGCGTGCACACACACGCACACACACCATCCTTAACCTAAGTCCACATTCTCACAGGACACTCACACTCTTACATTCACGGAACCCCTCACATACTCAGATGTTGCGTATCTCTGGATTGATCTTTTCTGTGTTAAATAGCAGTCAGGCAACATGTTGAAGAGATACAGTGGAAGAGTGAGGAAGAGAGAGAGGGTAAAAAGGGGTGTTATGTCACTATGTATGTGTCCTCTGTGTCACCTCACCCCACTCCACCCTGACACACACTCACACACACATACACAGAACGTGACTGATGTGTACATTGAACCACTGTACAGCCCAACATGTAAAATACAACAAGATGACCATAACAACAAGTAAATAAAGCATCACACGTACAGTATGTAACTATGGAAACAGCTTTGAGAACAGGGTGTTGTTGTTTTTGATGTTTTCCCCTTTTGTTTTTATTATTATTTTCTATGCGTGTGTGTGAGCCAAACAATGATGGTAAAGTTTGTTGATAGAGGTCTCTTTCTCCACCTGTGAATCGGCCACAAGAGTGTTTTCACAGTGTTTCTCTTAAGAACATTTAAACAACAGAAATTTGTGCCATCATCAACTCTTCCTATGATCAAGTGTACATCCCAAATGGTACCCTGTTTCTTATATAGTGCACTACTTTTGACAGAGCCCTGGTGGGCCCTGCTCAAAAGTAGTGCATTATATAGGGAATAAGGTGCCATTTGGGATGTACACGAAGTGTGTGTGCAGTGGTGGAAAATGTACTCAAATCTCATACTTGAGTAAAAGTAAAGATACCTTAATAGAAAATGACTCAAGTAAAAGTGAAAGTCACCCAGTTAAATACTACTTGAATAAAAGTCTAAAAGTATTTGGTTTTAAATATACTTAAATATCAAAAGTAAATGTAGTTGCTAAAATATACTTAAGTATCAAAAGTAAAAGTGCAAATAATTTAAAATTCCTTATATTAAGCAAACCAGATGGCACAATTGTCTTTTTTATTTTTATTTACAGATAGCCAGGGTCACACTCCAACACTCAGACGTAATTTACAGATAGCCAGGGTCACACTCCAACACTCAGACGTCATTTACAGATAGCCAGGGTCACACTCCAACACTCAGACGTCATTTACAGATAGCCAGGGTCACACTCCAACACTCAGACATAATTTACAGATAGCCAGGGTCACACTCCAACACTCAGACGTAATTTACAGATAGCCAGGGTCACACTCCAACACTCAGACATAATTTACAGATAGCCAGGGTCACACTCCAACACTCAGACGTCATTTAAAAACAATGCATTTGTGTTTAGTGAGTCCCCAGATCAGAGGCAGTAGGGATGACCAGGGATGTTCTATAGATAAGTGTGTGAATTGGACAAGTTTTTGTTCTGCTAAGCATTCAAAATGTAACTAATACTTTTGGGTGTCAGGGAAAAAGTATATAATTTTCTTTAGGAATGTAGTGAAGTAAAAGTAAAAGTTGTCAAAAATATAAATAGTAAAGTACAAACCCCCAAAAAAAAAAAACTACTTAAGTAGTACTTTAAAGTATTTTTACTGAAGTACTTTACACCACTGTGTGTGTCTTTGTCTGTGTGTGTGTGTGTGTGTGTGTGTCCTTTAATCAATGACATCTAGCATTACAACACCTAGTTACCAAGTAGGCCTACCTAGGTTGCACAAGGACTGGGTGCATTCTATCAGGGTGGAACTTTAGTAGGAACTGGAACATTTCTAATCAAACAAAACGTGGCATCATCTGACACAGGAACAGGATACATGTTCTTTGACGCAGAATACATACAGGATACATGTTGTTTGATCACATTTGAGAATGAGCAAATAGTTCAAAGCTGATGATGATGACAGTGAGACCAAGAACTGAGATCACATGGTCTAGACCTATAGTAAACGATAGCTCCTCGTTGTGCCTCGTCTTGCATCAGAGATCTCATTGAACAAGACAGACGGACATAGCAATAACCTACACCCTCTTTAGGTTTCCATCCAACCTTTTTAAGCGAGTAAAGTATTTGATCAAATATTGATATAATAACCATCATATCGAAGTAAACTTGGAGTCACGCGATGATATGTTGTGTGGTCCTCCCGCTACGACTCGGGAAATAATGCAGTGATTGATGCTCCTTTCCAATAAGTATTGAGGGTCTTATTCCGGAGACATGATGATCGATGCTTGGCTGCCTTTTGACATATGAAAATAATCTTGCTCTTTTGTCCATAATGATCTCATCATGTAGGCTATCCTACCCGCACTGTATCTGCAAGCTGTCGGCTAGAGCCCACGTGCCAAGACCAGAGTGGGCACAGTCGCAATATAATGTTTTTTGTTGTTGTTGACAAAACCACATTTAACTCATTTAACTTGTATTCTTTATTCGGTACATGGTAATTTAACCGCAAAAGTTATTTTTATGTGCCCTACGTCATCAGGCACAGACTTTTTTTCGCAACAGTTGTTTTTATGCATATTTTTGAATATTCACATGAAAATCTGTCGCCAATTGGATGGAAACCTAGCTACTGACAAACTCTTAATTTACCTCTTAACAATGGCTGAATTACAATCTGTAAGTAGTAGAACTGTTCACTCAGTACTTTGTCCAATACTTAATTTTGTTTAAAACTATTTTCTACAATGGAAAGGAGGGCATAGACTCACGTTAACAACACAGACTACCAAGGGGCACTGCAAAAATACTACTCTCAGAGACAGAAAGAAGGAACAAAAATTTGCGTTTGTGTAAGGGATGGCAGGAACAAAAATGTGCGTTTGTGTAAGGGATGGCAGTAGATAGAATAGAATGCAGTGATGTCATGCATTGACCCAGCAAATCGACCAATCAGCAGCATGCAGAACTTCGGGTCACCACTTTTAAAAACAAAGTAACAAATAAAATACATGAAAAAATAAACATGACATACTTACAGAAAGGATTTACAAACATGAAGTGTTAGCTTTAAAAAATATAAATAAACGTTTCCACTTTAAGAGATAATTTTCAATCTCTTTTTAATCTCTTTGTTTTCGATGATTACTGTTGGATCTCATTTTTGATTTGTTGCTACAGATGATGTTCTTCAAGTCAGTGTCCATACTGTTATTATCATTATTAATGTAATTAATATGACTGATGTTGAACACAAGTAAGGTGGGAGTCAGCTGCTATGTACTCTGTGCTCCTCACCTCCTCCTTTTATTCCTCCTCTTCTCCTACTCCCTGCTCCTCAACGTTTTCTTTTCTCTATTAATGTCCACTGTCTGTCACTCACACTCTGTTGGAGAGACGACTTGGGAAGTAAAAATCGACATTGTTTAATAAACAATTAAAATGTGAAATATTCACGGTTTGTGTGAGACTTTTATTAACTAACACAGTGACAGTCCATCATAGTTGTCTCCCATGTCAATGTAACAATGCAGCATGTATGATTCTGTCTAGGGTTGCACATATCTGGTAACTTTCTCTTTCGTGGTTGGGGGATTCTGGATTTCCTGCTTATTCCCTCCTTATTCCATGAATCTTCCAACTGGGATTTCTGGAAAACCTGGGACTTTGGGGGAAGGTTTACTGAATTTTGCCACCCTAATCTTGAGTTCAGTCTGCCAGATCTCTATTGCCAGACTGGTCTCAATCATAGATGATTATATAACTGGTGGTCCAGGCGGTAATATATCTCTTTCCACTTGTTATTTAGGCTGTTGTAATTTACGTCATTTAGCAGACGCTCTTATCCAGAGTGACTTACAGGAGTAGTTAGGGTTAAGTGCCTTGCTCAAGGACAAATGTTTCACCTAGTCAGCTCTGGGATTCAAACAAGTGACCTTTCAGTTACTGGCCCAACGCTCTTAACCACTAGGCTACCTGCCACCCTTAATCTGAGAATCTAGCCAGTTCCTTTGTCATTTTTTCAACCTGGCAATATGCAAAACCTTTATTCTGTGCACGCCACGGATGCACCCTATGGGAGGAATCGTCTCGCTTGCTGAGTGCTCCCGCTGTGAATTTCCCCTAGGAAAGGTAACAACATATCTAGGATCAGCTTTTCCTCCTCCAGTCCCCCAGTACCATTAGTGGGGAAAATGCTAAACTGACACAAGATCAGCGTTTACTGGGGCAACATCACCCTACTCATAGAGTTTCTAAACCTGCTCTTTGCTGGGTGATTTTACCCCTCCCAACCATCTGGTGACAGTATTTTCCATAAATTGCTTTTTACATCACCCAACCACGTCCTTCAATGGTGCACTTGATGAGTCCATGGTGGTGGATAGGCCTTCACTGCAGGCTGCAGGGGTTGCCTTTCACCAGCAGGATCCTGACATTTTAAAGGTTAAGAAGGTAGACTTTGTGGCCTTCATAGCTATGGTGATTAATGGCACTGCCGAGGTGGAGAGAAGGTCCAGGAAGATAGAAATCATTGTGGAAGCGGCGGAGCGGTTCCTGGGGCTGAAAGATTTCTCGGCTGAGGAGTTACATGGAATATTGTCACAAGCCGTACCACCCTCTCAGGCACTACAGCCTGAGAAGGGAGATATGGAGAATTGAAAGAAGGAAGAAGTGGGAGTTTGGTTTTGGTTTTGTCAATGTACTATTTTTATTTGGGTGGATTAAGTTAGTTTCCCTATCACGTATGGATTTTCTTTTTACCTTGTTTTGGTTTCAACCCGTCCAGTTGGTGGCGGCAATACACCTTTTTGGGTTGTAGTCCGCAATAAAACCCACAGAATTGGAGCCCGAGGCTTGCACCAAGGGTCAGGATAAAGATGAGTCTGTGACAGCAGGAGTGACGTTTTTGGAAAAAGTGGACCCTTGCCTTTTGGCTGATCCATTTGTGGTTTCAGGGTGGGTGAAAACAGAGTTGGGTGCTGTGGAATCGGTGAAGGTAACCAGAAGTGGTCTTGTGATAATTGTTTGTGTTTCTGCTGGTCAGAGGGAGCAGGCGCTCCTTGTTAAATGAATGGGGGCAAGAGATGTGAATTGTTTTGCTCTCAAGAAAAGGGTGCCATTGAAACGAGTGATTACTGCGGTAGTGGTAAATGTGAAAGCTGACCAACTGAAGGGGAAGATTCCCGGTGTTTGTGATGCTCGTCGTTTGGTGCGACGCAGACAGGGTGGCGTTAGTGGAGAAACAGAAGAGTCATTGTCTGTTCTTTTGAGTTTTGATGTTGAGTCTTTGCCCAACAAAGTGATGTTAGGACATATAAGTTATTGTGTACGAGCTTTTGTGCCGAATACATTATGTTGTTACAGGTGTCAAGCTTATGGGCATGTGGCAGCAGTGTGTAGGAAGGACGTTCCTAGGTGTGAGAAGTGTGCAGAAGGGCATGAGACAAAGGAATGTGTAGCATTGGGGAAAGTAGTGGTATGTGTTAATTGTAGGGGTGCCCATGGGGCTAGGGATCAGAATTGTCCCATGCGAGAGATTCAGGTTGAGGTTTCCAGGGTTAGAGTAGTGCAGAAGTTGTCATATGCTGAGGCAGTGAAGAAAGTAGAGGAAGATGGGTCAAGGGGGAGGGATCCTGAGAGGAGTGGTGTGAGTAGTAGATCTGGACAGAGGGATAAACCAACAAGTGATATACGTTTCAGTAAGATTAGATTTTTGGCATTTATAGCAATGGTTATCAACTGTACTGCAGGGATGGAACGTAAGTCACAGAAAATAGAGGTTGTGGTGGCAGCTGCAGAGAGGTATTTGGGTGTGCGAGACTTGACATCAGAAGAGTTACTGGGTGTGTTAAGTGGCGGTGTCCCATCCTTTCAGGCTGTTGGCCTGAAATAGGACTAAATAGATTTAAATAGTGCAGTATGGTATTTATTATTATGTTTTATGTTCTGTGAGTGTAGTGTTAGATGGTAGGGTATTAGTATTATGATTTTATTTTTAGTATAAGGGAGTTATACTCCAGTTTAGTAGGTGGCGGTAATGCAACATTTATTGGATGCCAACCGCTGTTAAACCTCATCGAAGAAGAAGAACCACGTTCTTCCTCGAAACTGCTGGTGGGCTGATAATTCAGAATCACAATCCCATTTCATAGAAGCGTCTAACTTCATAGCTAGAGGAAGAACAAAGCTCTGGAGTAACAGGTAAGCGAAACACGTTTTATGTAACTGTAGCTAGCTAGCAGTAATAATTGTAGTTTCGATCACAAAGGTTGCTATTTAAAATAAACATTTGATTGATTTTCCTTCGAAAGCTGTTCGTGTCTTGCTAACTATGCTATCTAGCTAAACATTCTCTTTTGCTGACAGTTGCTTGATGACACACAAGACAGCAACATTGGTTCAGTTCAACCCGCTCAGAAACGTTATAGCTAGATAACGTTTTCTCTGAACAACCGGAGAACCGTTTTCATTAGCTAAATTGCAAAGGAACATGATGTTCCTATATGGCCCATGCTATACGGGATCCTTGGGACGTCATAGCCCAATATTGGACTAAAGGAGCCTAGCGTTACTCCTTCTTAGTCCAAGGACCTTACAGGTTCTGTTTAAATGGCGAATAGAGTCCCACAGTTGAGGTGTCATAATACCCATAAAACCTAGCGGTCAAAAAGGGAAATGGTTCCAATCGTTTTCCACCAATATTTTTTTTTCCCATAGGTTATTTTAGAAACACTTAAATATACTGAACAAAAATATAAACGCAACATGTAACGTGTTCGTCCCATGTTTGATGAGCTGAAATAAAATATCCCAGAAATGTTCCATATGCATAAAAAAATCGTATTTCTCAAAAAAAAAAAATCACAAATGTGTTTACATCCCTGTTAGTGAGCATTTCTCCTTTGCCAAGGATCCATCCACCTGACCGGTGTGGTATATCAAGAACATGATTAAACAGCATGATCATTATACAGGTGCCCCTTGTGCTTGGAACAATAAAAGGCCACTCTAAAATGTGCAGTTTTGTCACAACACAATGCCACAGATGTTTCAAGTTTTGAGGGAGTGCGCAATTGGCATTCTGACTCCAGGAAGGTCCACCAGAGCTGTTGCCAGAAAATGTAAGGTTAATTTCTCTAACATAAGCTGCTTCCAAAGTCGTTTCAGTAGTACGTCGAATTTGGCAGTACGTCCAACCGGCCTCACAACCGCAGACAACGTGTATGGCGTAGGGCTGGGTGATATGGCGAAATATCATATCATGGTATTCTTCTAATTTGAAGGTATTTTATGTTTTTGAATAATAAGTTCTAAATATGCTTTATGAGTAGTGCGTGACCCTAGGGTGGCACCACATACATCCTAAGTGATTACAATGGGTATTTCTCCATTCTGATTGTTTTATACTGTTCAATTCAACCCAAAACAATTTTCAGCAATTTAATCAATTTCGGCATTTCCTGCACTCATCTGAGATCATTTCCACACTGCTGCGTAGGGCTGCACGATATGGGCAAACAATAATCATATGTTGCAATTGCGATTTGACTTGCGATTTAGAGCAAAACACTTGGGTGAACTGTTGGAAATATAATTATTATATACATTTTATAGTTAGAATATAATAGTGGGCACTTTAAATACAGTGTTTGACATGACAACGAATGAAAATGCCAGGGAGGAGTTATTGTGACAGGGTAGGAACAAAAGTGTTGATCAGTGTTTCCTAGGGGACCCTATAATCTTTGGCTACATTTTAATGTTTTCTTTTAGCTACTTCATGTAGCTAACTTATTCATGCTTTGCATATTCCTCTTGATTTAGAAGATACTTTTGCACAAACAACATGCTGATTTAGGTCTACACCATCACTGGTATTATCAGGCTGTATAGCTAAATACGTTTGCTCTGACTCAGTACATTTATTAGCTAGCTAGCCAGCTCCCGAGTGGCACAGTGGTCTAAGGCACTGCATCGCAGTGCTAGCTGTGCCACTAGAGATCCTGGTTAGAGTCCAGGCTCTGGCGCACAATTGGTCCAGCGTCGTCCAAGGTAGGGGAGGGTTTGGCCGGCAGGGATGTGGTTCATTTCCCACGGGGGGGCAGTATGAAAAAAAACATGTATGCATTCACTAACTGTAAGTCGATCTGGATAAGAGTGTCTGCTAAATGACTCAAATGTATCTAGCGATTTAGCATTAGCGGCTAACAAGATTTAGGCCAAACTTGCTAAGAAAATACAAATTAGCTGTTTGCAGATGTAAGAAACACAAACTAATAGTGTAGCCTAATTATAGAACGCTAGTGGATTTATATTACCGCACTGCTTTGCTTTATCTTGGCCAGGTCGCAGTTGTAAATGAGAGCTTGTTCTCAACTGGCTTACCTGGTTAAATAATGGTGACATATACAAATAAAAAAGGGTGGGACAACATCAACAGCCAGAGCAACTCTATGCGAAGGAGATGTGTCACACTGCATGATGCAAATGGTGGTCACACACCAGATACTAACTGCTTTTCTGATCCACGCCCCTACTTTCTTTTGTTAAGGTACTGTATCTGTGACCAACAGATGCATATCTGTATTCCCAGTCATGTGAAATCCATAGATTAGTGCCTAATTTATTTATTTCAATTGACTTTCCTTATATGAACTGTAACTCAGGAAAGTCTTTGAAATTGTTGAATGTTGTGTTTTATATTTTTGTTAAGTATACATAACATAAAATGTGTATTAGGCTAGTTGTTGATTTTGGAAAATTATTTAATTCGGACACCAAAATGTACACGTCATTGACCCATATACATTTATACAGTTTTGTTGAGGCACAGTCCTAAAGCCCCATTAGTTCCTTCGTATGGGAAAGTCTAATCCAACAACATTGAGAATCAGAAAACCCATTGTCAGTATTGTCTGCTTCCTGTTTCCTTCATTACATTGTAGACTATTGGCCAATTCTTGAAACTAGACTAGGAACTTGGATCTAAAGACAAGATAAAGGACATGGCAGTGTACTTTCCACTTAGCCTAATCTTATCAGATATAGTAATATAATATAATAATATGCCATTTAGCAGACGCTTTTATCCAAAGCGACTTACAGTCATGCGTGCATACATTTTTGTGTATGGGTGGTCCCGGGGATCGAACCCACTACCTTGGCGTTACAAGCGCCGTGCTCTACCAGCTGAGCTACAGAGGACCACAGATATGATTTTACACTTGTGGTTTGTATGCTTTTGAAATTACATCCTCCACCTCTTCCTGCAAAAAGCCTAGGTTAATGCCCTATCTTCAACCTAGTACAAATCTACCCAGATCTATATAACTACTCTTGTGTACTCTATTGCTGTCATTGTCAAGCCAAACATGTCAATGAGTAATAGGGAGTTGTGATAGCACAAACAGAGTGGCACTCAGGCTAGTAAAAAAGCCGACTAGTAAAGTTCTGTTTGTTTAGTCCACTCCCTCTTGTGTTGGATTATTTCTTGATTACTAAAGGAATTGATTCTGTCATTGCAAAAAACTGGGACAATGCATCATTGTGTCTCACTACTTGTCCTGGAACCTGTAAGTGTAGGCCTACAGTGAGGGGAAAAAAGTAGTTGATCCCCTGCTGATTTTGTACATTTGCCCACTGACAAAGAAATGATCTGTCTATAATTTTAATGGTAGGTTTATTTGAACAGTGAGAGACAAAATAACAACAAAAAAATCCAGAAAAACATATGTCAAAAATGTTATAAATTGATTTGCATTTTAAGAAGTATTTGACCCCCTCTCAATCAGAAAGATTTCTGGCTCCCAGGTGTCTTTTATACAGATAACAAGCTGAGATTAGGAGCACACTCTTAAAGGGAGTGCTCCTAATCTCAGTTTGTTACCTGTATAAAAGACACCTGTCCACAGAAGCAATCAATCAATCAGATTCCAACTCTCCACCATGGCCAAGACCAAAGAGCTCTCCAAGGATGTCAGGGACAAGATTGTAGACCTACACAAGGCTGGAATGGGCTACAAGACCATCGCCAAGCAGTTTGGTGAGAAGGTGACAACAGTTGGTGTGATTATTCGCAAATGGAAGAAACACAAAATAACTGTCAATCTCCCTCGGCCTGGGGCTTCATGCAAGATCTCACATCGTGGAGTTGCAATGATCATGAGAACGGTGAGGAATTAGCCCAGAACTACACAGGAGGATCTTGTCAATGATCTCAAGGCAGCTGGGACCATAGTCACCAAGAAAACAATTGGTAACACACTACGCCGTGAAGGACTGAAATCCTGCAGCGCCCGCAAGGTCCCCCTGCTCAAGAAAGCACATACATGCCCGTCTGAAGTTTGCCAATGAACATCTGAATGATTCAGAGGAGAACTGGGTGAAAGTGTTGTGGTCAGATGAGACCAAAATCGAGCTCTTTGGCATCAACTCAACTTGCTGTTTGGAGGAGGAAGAATGCTGCCTATGACCCCAATAGTTAACTATTCTAGCTAACTAACTGGCTGAATAAGTTGACGACAGACTCGCTCAAGCTGTCGGGACTAACCCACAACGTTAGACACGGACACGAATGATCTGCTTGGCGTGTTGACACACTGGTGGTTTGTTGTGGCCGAGTATTGGTGCTAAACCGTGTAGTTGGAGTCCGGCATGCTAGCTGGCTGTGATGTCATATGACTAGGTGCCCTGGACGATTTTCACGGAAGAATACTGTACCAAGTTAGCTAGCTGAATAATCTAAGTTAGAGTCTATTCCTAGAAAACATTGAACCGCTGTAGTTTACAACAATTATAGTTTCTGAGGTGGAAGTTGGGAGAGTTATATTTGGGTGTTTCAGTGAAACGTAAGTGAGGGAGGCCCCGCTCTCTCCTTTCCCAGATGTTTAGTTCATTTCATTCCGATCTCCTTTGCATTATTGTAGCCATTTTCTGTAGCCTGTCAACTATGCCTCTGTCTATATCTGTTCTCTCCTCTCCGCACAGGCTATACAAACGCCTCTCACTGCGTGGCTGCTGCCTCTCTAACCTGGTGGTTCCCGCGCGCACCACCCAGGTGGAGTTCCAGGTCTCAGGCAGCCTCTGGAACTGCCGTTCTGCTGCCAACAAGGCAGAGTTCATCTCAGCCTATGCTACCCTCCAGTCCCTCGACTTCTTGGCGCTGACGGAAACATGGATTACCACTGAAAATACTGCTACTCCTACTGCTCTCTCCTCGTCTGACCATGTGTTCTCGCATACCCCGAGAGCATCTGGTCAGCGGGGTGGTGGCACAGGAATCCTCATCTCTCCCAAGTGGACATTCTCTCTTTTTCCCCTGACCCATCTGTCTATCTCCTCATTTGAATTCCATGCTGTCACAGTCACTAGCCCATTCAAGCTTAACATCCTTGTCATTTATCGCCGTCCAGGTTCCCTTGGAGAGTTCATCAATGAGCTTGACGCCTTGATAAGTTCCTTTCCTGAGGACGGCTCACCCCTCACAGTTCTGGGTGACTTCAACCTCCCTACGTCTACCTTTGACTCATTTCTCTCTGCCTCCTTCTTTCCACTCCTCTCCTCTTTTGACCTCACCCTCTCACCGTCCCCCCCTACTCACAAGGCAGGCAATACACTTGACCTCATCTTTACTATGCTGTTCTTCTACTAATCTCACTGCAACTCCCCTCCATGTCTCCGACCACTACTTTGTATCCTTCCCTCTGCTCAATCCTTCTCCCTCCAATCTCCTGATTCTGCCTCCTCAACCCTCCTCTCCTCCATTTCTGCATCCTTTGACTCTCTATGTCCCCTATCCTCCCGGCCGGCTCGGTCCTCCCCTCCTGCTCCGTGGCTTGATGACTCATTGCGAGCTCACAGAACAGGGCTCCGGGCAGCCGAGCGGAAATGGAGGAAAACTAGACTCCCTGCGGACCTGGCATCTTTTCACTCCCTCCTCTCTACATTTTCTTCATCTGTTTCTGCTGCTAAAGCCACTTTCTACCACTCTAAATTCCAAGCATCTGCCTCCAACCCTAGGAAGCTCTTTGCCACCTTCTCCTCCCTGCTGAATCCTCACCCCCCCCCCCTCCCCCCCTCTCCCTCTCTGTGGATGACTTCGTCAACCATTTTGAAAAAGTGTCAAATGACACTGCTGGTCCTGCTCACACTGCCCTACCCTATGCTTTGACTTCTTTCTCCCCTCTCTCTCCAGATAAAATCTTGCGACTTGTGACGGCCGGCCGCCTAACAACCTGCCCGCTTGACCCCATCCCACTCTTCCTCCCCGGGAAGGACTGCGCGTTCCATGATCTCGCCATCACGGTTGACAACTCCGTTGTGTCCTCCTCCCAGAGTGCGAAGAGCCTTGGCGTGACCCTGGACAACACCCTGTCGTTCTCCGCTAACATCAAGGCGGTGACCCGATCCTGTAGGTTCATGCTCTACAACATTCGGAGAGTACAACCCTGTCTTACACAGGAAGCGGCACAGGTCCTAATCCAGGCACTTGTCATCTCCCGTCTGGATTACTGCAACTCGCTGTTGGCTGGGCTCCCTGCCTGCGCCATTAAACCCCTACATCTCATCCAGAATGCCGCAGCCCGTCTGGTGTTCAACCTTCCCAAGTTCTCTCACGTCACCCCGCTCCTCCGCACATTCCACTGGCTTCCAGTTGAAGCTCGCATCTGCTACAAGACCATGGTGCCTGCCTACGGAGCGGTGAGGGGAACGGCACCTCCGTACCTTCAGGCTCTGATCAGTCCCTACACCCAAACGAGGGCATTGCGTTCATCCACCTCTGGCCTGCTGGCCCCCCTACCTCTGCAGAAGCACAGTTCCCGCTCAGCCCAGTCAAAACTGTTTGCTGCTCTGGCACCCCAATGGTGGAACAAGCTCCCTCATGACGCCAGGACAGCGGAGTCACTCACCACCTTCCGGAGACACTTGAAACCCCACCTCTTTAAGGAATACCTGGGATAGGATAAAGTAATCCGGGTCGTGGATGGGTATTCCAGCATGACAATGGCCCAAAACACACAGCCAAGGCAACAAAGGAGTGGCTCAAGAAGAAGCACATTAAGGTCCTGGTGTGGCCTAGCCAGTCTCCAGACCTTAATCCCATAGAAAATCTGTGGAGGGAGCTCAAGGTTCGAGTTGCCAAACGTCAGCCTCGAAACCTTAATGACTTGGAGAAGATCTGCAAAGAGGACTGGAACAAAATCCCTCCTGAGATGTGTGCAAACCTTGTGGCCAGCTACAAGAAACGTCTGACCTCTGTGATTGCCCACAAGGGTTTTGCCACCAAGTACTAAGTCATGTTTTGCAGAGGGGTCAAATACTTATTTCCCTCATTAAAATGCAAATCAATTCATAACATTTTTGACATGCGTTTTTCTGGATTTTTTTGTTGTTATTCTGTCTCTCACTGTTCAAATAAACCTACCATTAAAATTATAGACTGATCATGTCTTTGTCAGTGGGCAAACGTACAAAATCAGCAGGGGATCAAATACTTTTTTCCCTCACTGTACTTTCTGTGTAGACTTATCTTTCAGGTCTGTTTTAAGGTCTGTATGTAACCTCGTCCCCAGGCTCGACAGAAAGAAAGAGCCGGCTGGGGGACGAGATTAGTCTGTATGTCTGTTAGTAACTCTTGTTTAATTGATTCTTGATTCGTATATCACTGAATTCATCAATCAATTCTGGAGAAGTAATTCCCCTGCCATTTGTATGAAATAACAACTTGGCAGCCTTCTTCCAAAGTAGATTACCTTGAACTTCACTGATCTAAGCAATTCACTGTTTCTCTCTCCCGTTCTCCCCCCCATTTCTCTCTCTGTGTGTGTGTGTGTGTGTGCGCGCGCAGATGGGAGATCACACAGTGGATCAAAATGGCCCTATGCGGGTGTTGGTGACTGGGGGGACTGGTCTGGTGGGCAGGGCCATAGAACATGTGGTCAAAGAAGAGGGAGGGGCCAGGGAGGGAGAGGAGTGGATCTTCCTCTCGTCTAAGGACGCAAACCTCATGTGAGAGCTACACACACTCATACATAGACACACACACACACACACCTGACCCAACACTCCCTCTCCTGCCTCAGTCCTAGCTCTGGGTGGCTTTGTAGCCCAGCCTATGAGTTCCTGTGTTTTTGAAAAATCAAATCAAATTTTATGTCACTTACACGTGTTTAGCAGATGTTATTGCGGGTGTAGCGAAGTGCTTCTAGCGCCGACAGTGCAGTAATATCTAACAATTTCACAACATATACCTAATACACACAAATCTAAGTAAGGAATGGAATTTAAGAATATATACATTCCAAGCTGACGTGTGTGTGTGTGTGTGTGTGTGTGTGTGTGTGTGTGTGTGCTCCCTCAGGGACATGGGTGAGACGCGGGCAGTGTTTCAGAAGCACCAGCCCACCCATATCATCCACCTGGCAGCCATGGTGGGAGGGCTCTTCAAGAACATGAGGGCCAACCTTGACTTCTGGGTAAGTGGTTCAGGAGTTTTGATGACAGAGGCTGAATCCCGATTCTCCACATAGTTCCCGAAGTGTGCACTTGCACAATTTTCTCACATTACTTTTACAATGGTGGAAACTCCCTTCAGCCAATGCTTTTTTACCAATCCTATGTTTTAAAAGTTCACACTTCTGAAAAAGGCTAGAGGTACAGGATGCAGATTTTGACAATGTTTATTTACCAACTTGGGCTACATCCCTATTGGCACCCTAATCACTCACTATAGGCCCTGGTCAAAATTGTACACTAGTGAATAGGGTGCCAATGGGGACTCAACCTTATTCATCCATCCATGTGTGATTTTGATCATGTTTATTTACCAATGTATTCATCCATCCATCCATATTCTCCAGAGAAACAACATCTACATCAATGACAACGTTCTGCAGGCAGCACACGAGGTAGACGCTGTCAGGGTGGTCTCCTGTCTCTCCACCTGCATCTTCCCTGACAAGACCACCTACCCCATCGACGAGACCATGGTAACAACTTGTGTGTGTCTGTGCGTGTGTGTTGCAGACATGATGGTAGTTGACTCTCTCTCTTATTTATTTTCTTCCAGATCCACAACGGCCCTCCTCATGAGTCTAACTATGGCTACTCGTACGCTAAGAGAATGATCGATGTCCACAATAGGTGTGTTCTTCTTTTATTTAAAGAGATTCTCCGGTACTTTTGTTTACTTTTTAGCCAGTAGTTCTGAAAGTAGCGCTCACGAGCCAAAAGTGGTCCTATGTCACATGTGCAATATGTGCACCACGTCATTGCGCTTTCTCTCGCTCTGCTGTGTGCATCTTCCTAGCTGTCACTCAAATGGCGAGGGGCTAAAGCTGATAGGCTGAACTTGAATTGCAAGGGGGCTGGCCTACGAGGGGAAAATCTAGGGGAAATGGCGCAGCACAGCTTCTAGAAAACAGTCGCTTTCAAACTAGGGATTTTGTGGCTAATTGAGGTAAGAGTAATTCTGCTCATAGATTATGCATGTATGAACTACACATTGGAGCATGTCTTTAACCTTTATTAGAAGAGACCAGAGGGGTATACTATGATTTGAAGCTAGGGTTTTCTAAAGCTAGCCAGCTTCAGGTAGCTTCACATTCCAGCTCTGGCTTCATCCGTACTACGACCATGGAAATTGCTTGTCCGCCTGCCGCTAACTCTAGCAGGCTTGTAACTGCGCGTGCATGTCGCACGTGGCTAGTCGAACGCGGAACCCTTCATTGAGATGATGCTGAAACATCAATCCATGGGCGAGTCAGTGCACATTTTAACTTGTGCTGAAATTAAAATGAAAGGAGTTATCTTGCAAATTCAGCAGGCAATGGTGTGAAATCAGGCTTGTTGAAGTGCTGTCTTTATTTTACTTATTGTTAATGCAGTTTTTGGTGTACTTATCAATGTTAGTTCTGAAGGATTCGTTGCCATAGAAATTTACCAGGATAAACGGTGAGCCACTTTAGTGGTACCGGTTATCCCGAGTTGAACTCAGAGTTGACCAAAGTTACGTCTAACTCCTCAAACCACGTACGTAGTACACATGGCCAAAAGTATGTGGACCCTTCAAATGATTGGAATCTGCTATTTCAGCCACACCCGTTGCTGACAGGTGTATGAAATCAAGCACACAGCCATGCAATCTCCAAAGACAAACATTGGAAGTAGAAGGGCCCATACTGAAGAACTCAGTGACTTTCAATGTGGCACCGTCATAGGATGCCACCTTTCCAACAAGTCAGTTCGTTAAATTTCTGCCCTGCTAGAGCTTCCCCAGTAAACTGTAAGTGATGTTATTGTGAAGTGGAAACGTCTAGGAGCAACAACTGCTCAGCCACGAAGTGGTAGGCCACACAAGCTCACAGAACAAGACCATAGTCTGTCCTCGTTTGCTACACTCACTACTGAGTTCCAAACTGACTCTGGAAGCAACGTCAGCACAAGAACTGTTCGTCTGGAGCTTCATGAAATGGGTTTCCATGGCCGAGCTGCCGCACACAAGCCTAAAATCACCATGCACAATGCCAAGTGATGGCTAGATTAATGTAAAGCTCGCCGCCATTGGACTCTGGAGCATTGGAAACGCGTTCTCTGGAGTGATGAATTACAAAGCGAGGTCCATACAGAAATGGTTTGTTAAGATCGGTGTGGAAGAACTTGACTGGCCTGCACAGAGCCCTTACCTCGACCCCATCGAACACCTTTGGGATGAATTGGAACGCCGACTGCGAGCCAGGACTAATCGTCCAACATCAGTGCCCGACCTCACTAATGCTCTTGTGGCTGAATGGAAGCAAGTCCCCGCAGCAATGTTCCAACATCTAGTGGAAAGCCTTCCCAGAAGAGTGGAGGCTGTTATAGCATTAAAGGGGGGACCAACTCCATATTAATGCTCATGATTTTGGAATGAGATGTTTGACGAGCATGTAGTGTATATGGCTCTGTGGTCGTGTTCGTGGGTTATGTTGATGTGTGTTTGTCTTGCAGGGCGTATCACCAGCAGCATGGGCGGTGCTACACAGCAGTGATACCAACCAATGTGTTTGGTCCTCATGATAACTTCAACATTGAGGATGGACATGTACTACCAGGTCTCATACACAAAGCCTACATCGCTCAGAGTAAGATAACTACACAACACTCACTAATAGCTGTATATCTATTTCTTTATTTTTCAGCCAACTGTAGCCTGCTGTCTTTTTTGGTCTGTATACTGCAATTCAGTTTATAGCTGGGAATGTATACGAAACAGTGTATAACATTTATTCAATGTATAAAACCTATACAGTATACCTCCCTACATTAATCTGTATACACACATTCCACTATAACTATAACCACTATACTTTATTACAAATAAGGTCTTACAGAGTTTTTGTTGCATCAAGAAATGATTTTATAAAAATTTCAACAAAGCCGATACCAGTCTGCAGAGTGGCACCCCGTTCTTCCTCCCTCACGTCACATTATATACCATCATCCCCAACTCTTCTAGCTCTAAATCCCTCCCTCTTCAGTTTCCCGCTCTTTATCACTCATTTTACATTTTAGTCATTTAGCAGACGCTCTTATCCAGAGCGACTTACAGTTAGTGAGTGCATACATTTTATTTTTATTTTTTTCATACTGTGGGAATCGAACCCACAACCCTGGCGTTGCAAACGCCATGCTCTACCAACTGAGCTACATCCCTGCCGGCCATTCCCTCCCCTACCCTGGACGACGCTGGGCCAATTGTGCGCCGCCCCATGGGTCTCCCGGTCGCGGCCGGCTACGACAGAGCCTGGATTCGAACCAAGATCTCTAGCGGCACAGCTAGCACTGCGATGCAGTGCCTTAGACCACTGCGCCACTCGGGAGGTACACTCCACACCCACTTCCTTTGTCCCTGAGGACGGCTGAACTATTACTCCAACCAATCACTCGCTCCCCTGTCTTGCACACACACTCATGTTTAGTTTAAACATGACAAGGCCCTAAATTCTTGAGTCATACACAAACCTCACCCCCTCATGCTGTAATCAATCAAGAAGATACCAAGTAGACAAAGGTCTAGCCCAAACTCTATTCAATCCTGGTGCCGCTCCGTTCACTGTGTCTGAAGAGAGAGACAAAAGGCCACAAGCTAGTTTCAGTCTCTCATCAGATAAGACAGCCATGGATTTAAGTAAGAGCAAGCAATCTCACCCTAAGGCAGATTCCCTCTCTACTCACCCACACAGTGAAATTAAATGACCCAATACAATTCCTGGCCCAGTAACAAAGATTTCTAACTTTATGCTCTTGATTAACCCAGTTCTACCTCATAGTCCATTAAACTCTACAGTTCATTAATAATAATTCACCACAGAAGCAGTTTAAGCACCGCCTTCGCCCAATCCTAATACGTCCAATTAACCAGTGACGAAACCCCCCAAAAACGGAACTAATGCTGCTCGGATCTCACACATCCCATTCAGCCCTGGTAGATTCTCTCGATGTACACGCAGAATCTGCCCACGGGAGATTACATTTCTTCTAACAAGCCTTTACTCATCCGTGTTTGTTAGAGGAGGGCAGTCCGTTGGTGGTGTGGGGCTCAGGATCTCCCAGAAGGCAGTTCATCTACTCGTTGGACCTGGCTCATCTCTTCCTCTGGGTGCTGAGAGAGTACCACGAGGTGGACCCCATTATACTGTCTGGTGAGCACACGCACTCTCTCTCACTCACACACACACACACACACACACATTAAACAACAACATTTTCAGGATTCAGTGTTGTCTCCCTCTCTCGCTTTGTATTTTAGTTGGTGAGGAGGAGGAGGTGTCCATCAAGGAGGCAGCAGAGGCTGTCGTCGAGGCGCTGGGGTTCAAAGGTCAAGTGACTGTATCCTTTCACCTGGCTGCATGGCCAGATTATAACGCTAACACACACCACACACACACACACACTATCTCACACGCACGACCTGCCAGTGGCAGCCCTGTGTGTTTGATTCCATAACCAAGACCTCCAGTATGACACGACCAAAGCGGACGGTCAGTTCAAGAAGACCGCCAGCAACGCCAAGCTGCTGCGGTATCGCCCCAACTGCACCTTTACCCCCTTCAAACAAGGTACCTACTTCTCCAACGCCAGTCATTTTGAAAAACCCAAAAAGTAGATTGCCGATTTTATTTGCACATTGAACAATGTTGTGCGCCGTAGTTCAAAAACTCTGTTTGTTGTGTTAAAACAATGTTGTATCTGTATTCGGCCACCTTTTTATTAACATTCGCAATTGACATATCAAGTTCTGCAAATAAAGCTGTTTGGTTCCTGTTGCCGAGTCTCCTTGTTGTTCTTCCTCCCCCTTCACAGCCTTGAAGGAGACGTGTGATTGGTTCGTGGCCAATTACGACAACGCCCGCAAGTGAATATTCCTTCAATCTGATTGAGTCATGGGTAACTGCATACATGGAGTGTGTCTGAAAGTCAACAAGGGGGAGGATCAACAGAAGTGGGTGTATAGAAAGCGAATCAGCTAATTGGGCAGATTTGTTGCCACTCAAGACTGTTTTGCGTGGCTGATTGGGCTGCACGACGTGTTGATTTTGAACAACTGTAGCATTTTAGCTAAGCCTTACCCTTTTCCTAACCTTAACCTCATTCTCCTAACCAACCTCCAGGGTTGGGTAGGTTACTTTCTAAATAATCTATTAGTTACTATGTACCTGTCTAAAAATGTAATCAGTAACGTCACTTTTGCATTACCCAAACTCAGTAAAGTAATCTGATTACTTTCAGTTACTTTTAGGTGGCGTTACCCCTTAAGACAGGGTTCTTCAATTCTGGTCCTGGAGGGCCGAAACACCTCTGTTTTTCATCCTACAGGGGTCCTAAAATTCTAAATCTAATTGCTAAATGATCCATGATATGACATCTTAAAACAATTCCATATGTTAGCTTAATAGAATTGCCCCCCTGATGTTACACCCATCGCTGTTGATCCACCCCACTTCTTTTTCAACGCCCACTTCAAGACACACTCCCAAGTATGCAGTTACCAATACTTGATCTGATTAGCTGTCAAGCAACCAGTCCCAGGAAGGCAGGAGCAGGAAGAGGGGGAGTCTAACCTTCAGGAGCTGAAGGTTCTAGAACTGAAGAACGTATTAATCAGACCTTACATGAAGAACTTTATCTGCCATTAAATTAAGTATTGTCAGATTAATGTGGGCTTGTGCTGGAGTAAGGGGCTTGACCATGCAGAACATGGCAGCGTAGCTTGTAGTGTTTTAGTCAAATCAGAGACTATTAGCGAGCTGATCGGTCGGTATTGTGGAATAATTATAATGTTAAAAGTAGGTGGTGGCATGCACATTACATTTGTACCAATATATTTGAGAAGATGTAATGTGGTCCTGATCATGTCGCTGAGATTCCTTGAAGAATGTGAAGTGTGGCTTGTCTAAATGACTTTGGCTGAGTCCCAAACTGAATCTTATTATAGTACACTACTTTTGACCAGGGCACTATGTAGGGAATAGGGTACAGTTTGGGATGCATCCTATCAAATGATGTCTAGTGAGCAGCAGGACTCCACTGTCTCTTGTCTCCCCTCGCTATGATCATGTCTATACCATAGGAATAGAATGGGTATAACGGACATATTGTCGTTTTTTTGGTCCATATGATTTCCTCAATGTCTACCCAATATGGCGCCGAAATAGAATTGTCCAAAAATAAACCACAATTTTTTAAAAAAAAATTATTATTTTTTATTATTATTTTTATTTTATTTTTTATTTCACCTTTATTTAACCAGGTAAGCCAGTTGAGAACAGGTTCTCATTTACAACTGCGACCTGGCCAAGATAAATAGGAAGGCTCTGTTGAATTCTGTTGTGCTGACATGAGTGGGCTGGTCACACTACTCTCTTTGTCTACTGTATCATCTGATGTATATTGAACAAAAAATATAAATGCAACAATTTCAAAGATTCTACTGAGTTAGTTCATATAAGGAAATGTCAATTGAAATAAATTCATTAGGTCCTAATCTATGGATTTCACATGACTGGGAATACAGATATCTTAAAAAGGAACTTGTCACGGTATCTCTGTGTTTTCAAATTGCCATCGATAAAAATGCATTTTTTTTAATTGTCCATAGCTTTTCCCTGCCCATACCATAACCCCACTGCCACCATCGGGCACTCTGTTGACATCAGCAAACCACTCGCCCACACGACTCCATACACGTGGTCTGCGGTTGTGAGGCCAGTTGGACATACTGACAAATTCTCTAATATGACGTTGGAGGTGGCTTATGGTAGAGAAATTAACATTAAATTATCTGGCAACAGCTCTGGTGGACATTCCTGCAGTCAGCATGCCAAGTGCACGCTTTCTCAAAACCTGAGACATCGGTAGCATTGTGGTGTGACAACTGCACATTTGAGTGTCCTTTTGTCCCCAGCACAAGGTGCACCTGTGTAATGATCATGCTGTTTAATCATGTTCTTAATATGCCACACCTGTCCGGTGGATGGATTATCTTGGCAAAGAAGAAATGCTCACTAACAGGGATGTAAACAAATTTGTGCACAATGAGAAAAGCTTTTTTTGCATATGGAAAATGTCTGGGATCTTTTATTTTACTTCAGCTCATGAAACATGGGACCAACACTTTACATGTGTTTTATATTTGTCCTGTGTAGAATACTAGGTGGTTTGAGAGGCTATTTGATCTTTCTTTACTAAAAAAAAAAACAGGTCATTATGTATATTGGTGGTGGGCTGAGAATAAATCAAGAATGTTTGTTTTAACCTCTGAGTCTGGGTGTCATTGTACAACTACTTTGTATGTCTTGCCTTGGTGCAGAACAGTGAAGCAGTGTTTTGTGGCTCCTGGGTGAAGTGCTCTAGAAACAGATCTAGGATCAGTTTACCCTACCCCAATCCTAACCTTAACCATTAGTGGGGGAAATTCACCCCAGATCAGCATCTAAAGGCAACTTCATTCTACACCATGTGGGGTGAGGGTAAGGCATGTGGAACACCGGTCTGGTTGATCAGGGGTGTATAGATTTAAATTCTTAGCTAAATCTGGTGCAATGCATAATTTCAATGCTCTGAGACCTACATTTTTGTTGTATATTGTCACTGTCCCCATAAATTTATACTAGGAACCAAACAGGGGGTGACCTACCAGGGGTGTATTCATTAGTGACATTTCTGACTTGCTAACGCGTAGAACGATGATCGTGAGTTTCCAACTTGGGAAGTATCAGAATGAGCCAACATGAAGCTCTACATAAATAATTTACCTTCATTTCAACACAAAGGTTCCCAGTTTCTGATGGCACGTGAACGTGGCATAATTCCGAGTTGGATTAATTATGGATTCTAGGGCTGGTTTCCCGGACACTGATTAATTATTGGACTAGAAAGGCAAACTCAATTTACAATCTCCATAGTCCAGGACTAGGCTTAATCTGTTTCTGGGAAACCACCCCCTAGTCTTCTAATATAGCCAAAGGGAAAGGGGTATACCTAGTCAGTTGTACAACTGAATGCATTCAGCTGAAATGTGTCTTCCGCATTTAACCCAAGGTGTGGAGGGCTGCCTTAATCAACATCCACGTCGTTGGCGGCCGGTTGGGTTAAATGCCTTGCTCAGGAGCAGAATGACAGATTTTTACCTTGTTAGCTCGGGAATTCGATCCAGCAACCTTTCGGTTACTGCCGGATACCAAAGCATGTCCTTGAAATTTCCTTTTCGTGTAATTTCCTTTAAGATAACATCTACTAATTTAATGTGGTATGCAATGTCCCCATATTTGACAATGTCAAATATGCTCTTCCCAGATGACAAGGGCACATAGAAATGATTACACTAACTGCATTATTTTAATAATTTATTATGAATTAAAAAATCCATACAATATACCCTTCAGGCAAAAACATTTGCCTTTAACAGACAGCTAAAAAAATTAAGTGACATTCAAACTCAAAGTACATAGATAGTTATTTAGATAAAAAAAGAACTATTTATTTATTTATTCATTCATTTAACCTTTATTTAACCAGGTAAGCCAGTTGAGATCAAGTTCTCATTTACAACTGCGACCTGGCCAAGATAAAGCAAAGAAGTGCGATTAAAAACAACACAGTTACATATGGAATAAACAAAAACAAAACGTACAGTCAATAACACAATAGAAAATCTATATACAGTGTGTGCAAATGTAGTAAGTTATGGAGGTAAGGCAATAAATAGGCCATAGTGCAAAATAATTACAATTTAGTATTAACACTGGAGTGATAGATGTGCAGAAGATGATGTGCAAATAGAGATACTGGGGTGCAAATGAGCAAAATAAATAATGTAAAAAACAATATGGGGATGAGGTAGTTGGGTGGGCTAATTACAGATGGGCTGTGTACAGGTGCAGTGATCGGTAAGCTGCTCTGACAACTGATGCTTAAAGTTAGTGAGGGAGATAAGTGTCTCCAGCTTCAAAGATTTTTGCAGTTCGTTCTAGTCATTTGCAGCAGAGAACTGGAAGGAATGGCGGCCAAAGGAGGTGTTGGCTTTGGGGATGACCAGTGAGTTATACCTGCTGGAACGCATACTATGGGTGGGTGTTGCTATGGTGATTTGCCTAGCAGTGATTTATAGATGGCCTGGAGCCAGTGGGTTTGGCGACAAATATGTAGTGAGGGCCAGCCAACAAGAGCGTATAGGTCACAATGGTGGGTAGTATATGGGGTTTTGGTGACAAAACGGATGGCACTGTGATAGACTACATCCAATTTGCTGAGTTGAGTGTTGGAAGCTATTTTGTAAATGACATCGCCGAAGTCAAGGATTGGTAGGATAGTCAGTTTTACGAGGGCATGTTTAGCAGCATGAGTGAAGGAGGCTTTGTTGCGAAATAGGAAGCTGATTCTAGATTTAACTTTGGATTGGAGATGCTTAATGTGAGTCTGGAAGGAGAGTTTACGGTCTAACCAGACACCTAGGTATTTGTAGTTGTCCACATATTCTAAGTCAGACCCGCCGAGAGTAGTGATTCTAGTTGGGCGGGCGGGTGCAAGCAGCGTTCGATTGAAGAGCATGCATTTAGTTTTACTAGCGTTTAAGAGCAGTTGGAGGCCACAGAAGGAGTGCTGTATGGCATTGAAGCTCGTTTGGAGGTTTGTTAACACCGTGTCCAATGAAGGGCCAGATGTATACAAAACGGTGTCGTCTGCGTAGAGGTGGATCTGAGAGTCACCAGCAGCAAGAGCGACATCATTGATATACACAGAGTATAGAGTCGGCCCGAGAATTGAACCCTGTGGCACCCCCATAGAGACTGCCAGAGGTCCAGACAACAGGCCCTCCAATTTGACACATTGAACTCTATCTGAGAAGTAGTTGGTGAACCAGGCGAGGCAGTCATTTGAGAAACCAAGGCTATTTAATCTGCCAATAAGAATGCGGTGATTGACAGAGTCAAAAGCCTTGGCCAGGTCGATGAAGACGGCTGCACAGTACTGTCTTTTATCGATTGCGGTTATTATATCGTTTAGGACCTTGAGCGTGGCTGAGGTGCATCCATGACCAGCTCGGAAACCAGATTGCATAGCGGAGAAGGTACGGTGGGATTCGAAATGGTCGGTGATCTGTTTGTTAACTAGGCTTTCAAATACTTTGAAAGGCAGGGCAGGATGGATATAGGTCTGTAACAGTTTGGATCTAGAGTGTCACCCCCTTTGAAGAAGGGGATGACTGCGGCAGCTTTCCAATCTCTGGGGATCTCAGACGATACGAAAGAGAGGTTGAACAGGCTAGTAATAGGGGTTGCGACAATTTCGGCAGCTAATTTTAGAAAGAAAGGGTCCAGATTGTCTAGCCCAGCTGATTTGTAGGGGTCCAGATTTTGCAGCTCTTTCAGGACATCAGCTATCTGAATTTGGGTGAAGGAGAAGTGGGGGGGCATGGGCAAGTTGCAGCGGAGGGTGCAGAGCTGGTGGCCAGGGTAGGGGTAGCCAGGTGGAAAGCATGGCCAGCCATAGCAAAATGCTTATTGAAATTCTCGATTATCGTAGATTTATCGGTGGTGACAGTGTTTCCTAGCCTCAGTGCAGTGGGTAGCTGGGAGGAGGTGCTCTTATTCTCCATGGACTTTACAGTGTCCCAAAACTTTTTGGAGTTAGTGCTACAGGATGCAAATTTCTGTTTGAAAAAGCTAGCCTTTGCTTTCCTAACTGATTGTGTATATTGGTTCCTGACTTCCCTGAAAAGTTGCATATCGCGGAGTCACACTGTCCAAAAGTCATGATAAAAAGCAAACAATCCTGCCTCAATAATCCCTTGTAGAATTCAGTAACTTTGTTTAGTACTGTAAGAAAGCTTGAGACCATCACTTTACCACAGTACTTTCACATTTGCAGCCAGACAGACGCAAGTATCCTCCTATACAGGCTGTCACAGGCAAGTGCTTTCAATTGTTGATCATTTAAGGAAATACATTTCTTCACCTCCAGAACTGGTACAACTCGTATGAAATACCTCTGATCAAATCAGTCTACTAGCCCTTAGGCTAACACCACAGTACAAGTAACAATTTGTTCCTCTATAAACATATTGTATAGGGTGTGGCATAAAGTGATCTTATATGTCATCATTGGTAGGGCTGTGGCGGTCATGACATTTTGTCAGCCGGTTATTGTCATGCAAAAGACTGCCGGTCTCACAATAACTGACCGTTCATTAACAAAGAGTTTAGAAATCAAAACATATTGGCTGCATGATGTGACTATAGGCTATTGATGATTTGAGAAAGTCGCAAAAAAAGCTTGCGCTCTGTTCCTTGC
Organism: Coregonus clupeaformis; assembly: GCF_020615455.1. Taxonomy (NCBI): domain Eukaryota; kingdom Metazoa; phylum Chordata; class Actinopteri; order Salmoniformes; family Salmonidae; genus Coregonus; species Coregonus clupeaformis. Next base: position 115,252 of record NC_059217.1, on the reverse strand, counting down.
CTCAGGCTGCACAGCTGTTCTCTCATCAACAGTGGCATGTATTCATGGATGCCAAGGGAAGCCAGGATGCCCAAAAAAATGTACGAAGAAAAAATAAATTACAATATATGTATCCTTCGTCACTGTGTTTCATAATTTTCCTTCAATTCGCAAGAGGCTGAATGTATCGCACCGGAGAAAGCATCCGAGCAAGCGAAACAGCGCCCCTCTGTCTCTGTATGTGTAGGCCATCTATCTGATTCTGTCTGGTCAAAAAGAGTATGACATTGTTACCACCCGTAGCATTGAATGCAAGGGAAGCCAGCGAGCATTTGGTCTCCCTTGATTAAAAAAAAGGTATAAAATACTAGCCAATCAGCGTTGAGCTTAACTGAGTGCGCTCAACTGTGAATGGTCCTAGCTCACCCAAAAAAAATTAAGTCAAGGGAAGCCAGTTTGGATTTGGCTTCCCTCCAATCACATCGAGAGCAATACGTCATTGACAGAAACAACTTGAATTGTTGCATCTCGTTGTCCTCCGGTGGCTAGCTAGCTAGCTAAAATTGTCCCTTTCTCCGTGCTGGCCAATGATTATCACGGTGATTCTGATCCAACCATAAATTCATACATTGTGCCCCTGGTCTAAGAGGAAGGAGGTTCAATATGTAGCTAGATGTAGAAGGCTAATGTTGAAGAAGGCTAACTAACTTTGCCCATGAAAGGAAGTTAGGCTAGCGAGCAAGCATTTAATAGACCATTTCGTCAACATGAAAGAGAGGAGGATGGCATTGGTGTTTCTCTACAAGTAGGGTGAGTCAACATGTTTTTCTACTTGCACACACGCACACACAAATCAGAACCATGGACAGCCACATCATATTTAGCTTACATTGATCGGACTAAATCTTTTAGTTGTCACTGTATTAGACTAAGCATAGGTGATTTGATGATGTTGAAATGGTGCTGGAATAGTGGAGGCAGCTCCTGTTTTCTTTGCGACTTGCGGTAACTCTGTGGTTCTAAATCAACAGTTGTTTAGTAGTCTGAAAAAGTCAGAAACATTAACTTGCTTGACCATGCTGTAGGTCATGTAACTGTTTGAATATGCAATATGCTTTGTGGACTTCATCGGACAGTGGTTGGTCTCTGATTTTATGATGAAACAAAGCTGTGGTTCATTGGTTGTACTAAGATATTTATTTCATCACATTCCCAGTGGGTCAGAAGTTTACATACATTCAATTAGTATTTGGTAGTATTGTCTTTAAAATTGTGTAACTTTGATCAAACGTTTTGGGTAGCCTTCCACAAGCTTCCCACAATAAGTTGGGTGAATTTTGGCCCATTCCTCCTGACAGAGATGGTTTAACTGAGTCAGGTTTGTAGGCCTCCTTGCTCCCACACGCTTTTTCAGTTCTGCCCACACATTTTCTATAGGATTGAGGTCAGGGCTTTGTGATGGCCACTCCAATACCTTGACTTTGTTGTCCTTAAGCCATTTTGCCACAACTTTGGAAGTATGCTTGGGGTCATTGACCATTTGGAAGACCCATTTGCGACGATTGATTTGCACTTTTCGCACCAAAGTACGTTCATCTCTAGGAGACAGAACGTGTCTCCTTCCTGAGCGGTATGATGGCTACGTGGTCCCATGGTGTTTATACTTGCGTACTATTGTTTGTACAGATGAATGTGGTACCTTCAGGCATTTGGAAATTGCTCCCAAGGATGAACCAGACTTGTGGAGGTCTACAATTTTTTTTCTGAGGTCTTGGCTGATTTCTTTTGATTTTCCCATGATGTCAAGCAAAGAGGCACTGCGTTTGAAGGTAGGCCTTGAAATACATCCACAGGTACACCTCCAATTGACTCAAATGATGTCAATTAGCCTATCAGAAGCTTCTAAAGCCATGACATCATTTTCTGGAATTTTCCAAGCTGTTTAAAGGCACAGTCAACTTAGTGTATGTAAACTTCTGACCCACTGGAATTGTGACACAGTGAATTATAAGTGAAATAATCTGTCTGTAAACAATTGTTGGAAAAATTACATGTGTCATGCACAAAGTAGATGTCCTAACCGACTTGCCAAAACTATAGTTTGTTAACAAGAAATGTGTGGAGTGGTTGAAAAACAAGTTTGAATGACTCCAACCTAAGTGTATGTAAACTTCCAACTTCAACTGTATGTTGATCAAACCACACACACACGTCTGTAGTATCCAGTGATAGGGGAAGCAACGCACGCACGCACACATTCACAGAAAAATGATATATTCAAATACATTTCAATGAAATATAAATATATTTCAATATTGGGAAAATGTTTCATCAAATATATACAGTGCATTCAGAAATTATTCAGACCCCTTGATTTTTTCCACATTTTGTTAAGTTACAGCCTTATTCTAAAATGGATTACTTTTTTCCCCCATCAATCTACACACAATACCCTATAATGACAAAGTGAAAACAGGTTTTTAGAAATGTTTGCAAATGTATTAAAAATAAAAAACAGAAATACCTTATTTACATAAGTATTCAGACCCTTTGCTATGAGACTCGAAATTGAGCTCAGGTGCATCCTGTTTCCATTGATCATCCTTGAGATGTTTCTACAACTTGATTGGAGTCCACCTGTGGTAAATTCAATTGATTGGACATGATTTGGAAAGGCACACACACCTGTCTATATAAAGGTCCTACAGTTGACAGTGCATGTCAGAGCAAAAACCAAGCCATGAGGTCAAAGGAATTGTCCGTAGATCTCCGAGACAGTAGTGTCGAGGCACAGATCTGGGGAAGGGTACCAAAAAATGTCTGCAGTATTGAAGGTCCCCAAGAACACAGTGGCCTCCATCATTCTTAAATGGAATAAGTTTGGAACTACCAAGACTCTTCCTAGAGCTGGCCGCCCGGCCAAACTGAGCAATCGGGGGAGAAGGGCCTTGGTCAGGGAGGTTACCAAGAATCCGATGGACCACAGACTGGGGCGAAGATTCACCTTCCAACAGGACAACAACCCTAAGCACACAGCCAAGACAACGTAGGAGTGGCTTCGGGACAAGTCTCTGAATGTCCTTGAGTGGCCCAGCCAGAGCCCGGACTTGAACCCAATCGAACATCTCTGGAGAGACCTGAAAATAGCTGTGCAGGGACGCTCCCCATCCAACCTGACAGAGCTTGAGAGGATCTGCAGAGAAGAATGGGAGAAACTCCCCAAATACAGGTGTGCCAAGCTTGTAGCATCATACCCAATAAGACTCAAGGCTGTATTCGCTGCTAAAGGTGCTTCAACAAAGTACTGAGTAAAGGGTCTGAATACTTATGTAAACGTAATATAATTTTTTTTATATATAGTGGGGAGAACAAGTATTTGATACACTGCCGATTTTGCAGGTTGTCCTACTTACAAATAATGTAGAGGTCTGTAATTTTTATCATAGGTCCACTTCAACTGTGAGAGACGGAATCTAAAATCCAGAAAATCACATTGTATGATTTTTAATTAATTAATTTGCATTTTATTGCATGACATAAGTATTTGATACATCAGAAAAGCAGAACTTAATATTTTGTACAGAAACCTTTGTTTGCAATTACAGAGATCATACGTTTCCTGTAGGTCTTGACCAGGTTTGCACACACTGCAGCAGGGATTTTGGCCCACTCCTCCATACAGATCTTCTCCAGATCCTTCAGGTTTCGGGGCAGATTACCTTGATTACCAACAATGATGAGACCGCCTACAGGGAGGAGGTAAGGGCTCTGGGAGTGTGGTGCCAGGAAAATAACCTCTCACTCAACGTCAACAAAACAAAGGAGATGATCGTGGACTTCAGGAAACAGCAGAGGGTGCACCCCCCCTATCCACATCGACGGGACCGCAGTGGAGAAGGTGGAAAGCTTCAAGTTCATTTTACTTTTTTTTTTTGTGTGTGTGCCAAGTTCCTTGGCATACACATCACTGACAAACTGAAATGGTCCACCCACGCAGACAGTGTGGTGAAGAAGGCGCAACAGAGCCTCTTCAACTTCAGGAGGCTGAAGAAATTTGGCTTGGCACCTAACACCCTCACAAACCTTTACAGATGCACAATTGAGAGCATGCTGTCGGGCTGTATCACCGCCTGGTATGGCAACTGCACCGCCCGCAACCGCAGGGCTCTCCAGAGGGTGGTGCAGTCTGCCGAACACATTACCAGGGGCAAACTCCCCGCCGTCCAAGACACCAACAGCACCCGATGTCACAGGAAGGCCAAAAATATAATCAAGGACATCAACCACCCGAGCCACTGCCTGTTCACCCCACTATCATCCAGAAGGCGAGGTCAGTACAGGTGCATCAAAGCTGGGTCCGAGAGAATGAAAAACAGCTTCTATCTCAAGGCCATCAGACTGTTAAATAGCCATCACTAGCACATTAGAGGCTGCTGCTGCCTATTGAAATCACTGGCCACTTTAAGAAATGGAACACTAGTCACTTTAATAATGTTTACATATCTTGCACTACTCATCTCATATGTATATACTGTATTCTATTCTATAATATTCTACTGTATCTTAGTCCATGCCTCTCTGTCAATGCTTGTCCATATATGTATATATTCTTAAATTCCATTCCTTACTAGATTTGTGTGTATTGAGTATATGTTGTGAAATTGTTAGATATTACTTGTTAGATATTACTGCACTGTCGGAGCTAGAAGCACAAGCATTTCTCTACACCCGCAATAACATCTGCTAAACACGTGTATGTGACAAATACAATTTGTTTGGATTTGATTTGAGATTGTGTCATCTGTGGATCTGTTGGGGCGGTATGCGAATTGGAGTGGGTCTAGGGTTTCCGGGATGATGGAGTTGATGTGAGCCATGACCAGCCTTGCAAAGCACTTCATGGCAACCGACGTGAGTGCTACGAGGCGGTAGTCATTCAGGCAGGTTACCTTCACTTTCTTGGGCACAGGGACTATGGTGGTCTGCTTGAAACATGTAGATATTACAGACTCGGTGAGGGAAAGGAAAATGTCAGTGAAGACACTTGCCAGTTGGTCCGCACATGCTCTGTGTACACGTCCTGGTAATCCGTCTGGCCCTGCGGCCTTGTCAATGTTGACCTGTTAAAAGGTCTTTCTCACATTGGCTATGGAGAGCGTGATCACACAGTCGTCCGGAACAGCTGGTGCTGTCATGCATGCTTAAGTGTTGCTTGCCTCGAAGCGAGCATAAAAGGCATTTAGCTCAAATGGTAGGCTCACGTCACTGGGCAGCTCGCGGCTGGGCTTTGCTTTGTAGTCTGTAATAGTTTGCAAGCCCTGCCACATCCGATGAGCGTCAGAGCTGGTGTAGTAGGATTCAATCTTAGTCCTGTATTGATGCTTTGCCTGTTTGATGGTTTGTCTGAGGCCATAGCGGGATTTCTTATAATCGTCCGGATTAGTGTCCCTCTCCTTGAAAGCAGCATCTCTAGCCTTTAGCTTGGTGCGGATGTTTCCTGTAATCCATGGCTTCTGGTTGGGATATGTACGTACGGTCACTGTGGGGATGACGTCATCGATGCACTTATTGATGAAGCCGGTTACTGAGGTGGTATACTCCTCAATGCCATTGGATGAATCCCGGAACATATTCCAGTCTGTGCTAGCAAAACAGTCCTGTAGCGTAGCATCCGCATCATCTGACCACTTCCGTATTGAGCGAGTCACTTTCTGAGCGCATTGCTGTTTTGAAACAGATAGATGGAAAAGACAGTCAGATATCAATCGCAGCCAGTTTTGGCATCATCCCCAGCGCGATTTCACAGATACAAAATAATAAAATAAATCATACTGCAAGAATGGGGGACAAATGCGAACCCAGACAGAAAGTGAATGAGAGTCTGGAAAGCAGGAGAGGTGGAAGCGGCTCTGCTACAGTGGTACAACCAAACCAGGAGTACTGGGATCATGTGGTGTGTATTCATGGATGCCAAGGGAAGCCAGGCTTCCCCAAAAAACTGACAACAAAAACGAATTTGTCTTTCGTCTCTCTGTGTTCCATCATTTTCCTTCAATTCGCAAGAGGCTGAATCTATCTCACAGCAGAAAGCCTCAAAGCGAGTGAAACAGCACTCCTCTGTCTCTCTATGTGTAGGCCATCTATCTGATGCTGTCTGGTCCAAACGAGTATGACATTGTTGCCGCCCGTAGCACTGAAGGCAAGGGAAGCCAGTGAGCATCTGGCCTCCCTTGACAAAAAAAGTATTTAAAAAAAATTGCCAATCAACGTTGAGCTAAACTAAGTGAGGTCAACTGTGAATGGTCCTGGCACACCCAAAAAAAGAAAGTGTCAAAGGAAGCCAGCTTGGATTTGGCATCACTCCTATCAAATCCCACTGAGAGCATACAACATTGACAGAAAAACTTGAATTGTTGCATCTCGTTATGTTGTTGTCCTCCGGTGGCTAGCTAGCCTGCTAGCTAAAATTGGTCCTAAATTAGCCATGGATGGAGATAGGGATTTGGACTTGTGGTTTTACTTAATTCTCCATACTGGCCAATGATTATAATGGACATTCTGATCCAACCATCAATTCATACATTGTTGTGCCCCTGGCCTGAGAGGATGGAAGTTCAATATGTAGCTAGATGTAGAAGGCTAATGTGAACTAGCTAACGTTGCCCATGAATGGAAATTAGGCTAGCGAGCAAGCATTTTAGCCAGGTAGCCTAGGACAACAAAAAATAAGTGTGTACTGTATGACAGAGTGATAGACCGTTTCTTCAACATGAAAGAGAGGTGGATGGCATTGGCGTTTCCCTACAAGTAGGGTGAGTCAACATGTTTTTCTACTTGCACGAACACACACGCACACACAAATCAGAACCATGGACAGTCACATCATATTTAGCTTACTTTGATTGGACTAAATAGTTTTTGGTATCTTTTAGTTGTCACTGTATTAGACTAAGCAGAGGTGATTTGATGATGTTGAAATGTTGAAGTTGAAATGGTGCTGGAATAGTGGAGGCAGCTCCTGTTTTCTTTGCGACTTGCGGTAACTATGTGGTTCTAAATCAATAGTTGTTTAGTGGTCCGAAAATGTTGTAAACATGAACTTGCTTGACCAAGCTGTAGGTCATGTAACTGTCTGTTATTGTACATGCAATATGTTTTGTGGACTTCACTGGACAGAGGTTGCTATCCGGTTTTGTGATAAAACAAAGGTGTGGTTGAATTTATTCTGCCACTGTCTTCTTATTGTCTCGGCCTTTAGGCCTAGATATCACGGTCGCAAGGCATATGAATTAACAGGTTATAGAGCAAACAACGCAATTATCACAACAGATAGGTTGTAATATGGTATTTTGGGAGAGGGGGGATTTTACCGACGCACTGCTACTGCTGGGATCATGGTTAGCCATCAACTGCTTAGAGGGGTGGCCAATCAACTGGCCAAGGAGCTTGAACACACCGATTTTACTGCTTCAAGCGGGTGGTTTGAAAGGTGGAAGAAGCGCCATTCAATCAAAAATCAACAGATTAGCGGCAAATGTTTAAAGATATGGTGCGTTTATTGGGCACGTTGAATTTAATGCATCATTTAGGCCTACCTACTCCAGTTTAGAGCAATGCAATTCAACATACCCGTTTTATTTAATTCAAAAATGATTGAGGGCACTTTTGGACAGGTTATTGCTTTTCATAAATGTGTCACTAAGTAGAAAACTCTGGAATAGTAATATGAAATTAGATTGTTTCATCAAACGCAAAACATTTAACAAATGAATACATTGTCCTCAAAAAGGTAAACACAAACATCTCTTGACAATGAAAAAGCCTCTCAAGATGGCAAAAGGGAAATGTCTTAAACATCGCATTAAATCCATAACTCAATTTTGTCGTTAACTACAACACTGACTAGCTTTGGAGGTGATCACTGCATTTATTCAGAATCAACAGACAATTTATCCAAGCTAGATCTTGATGAACATACACCAGAGGGGAATACTACAAAGCAGGATCAATGTTAGCCAGCTAAGTTTGATAAAAACAGAACTATTGATTTTCTGATTAATTAAGAAATCTGAAATTGTTTTTGGTTGTTGAGTCAATTAGACCATGCTCATCTTTTTTAAAAAACAATGTTTTCAGAATATTTAGGCAAGTTAGCTGGCTAACTCGTTGACTCTGCTTTGTAGAATACCCCTCTGTTGCTTCTGCTTGAAGTGTGTGTGTACTGGTAAATCTTACCTATTTTACTGTAGATGTCGTGTGCGCGCTCTCTGATCTCAGTGAGGTCATCCAGAATGGCCTTGTGACCCTCCTTCCCCTCTTCTCTTGGCCCAGACATTCCAGGTTGGAGGAGAGGGAGGTTTCCAGCTGCTCCTGGCCCTCCTACAGTGCCCCCTGCTGGACTGCCAGGGCACTGTGACCCTCCAGCAGCCTCTCTAGGGAGGCCGAGGTCAGCTCCTTCATCTCCAGCTGCCCCTCCTGTGGTAGAACAGAGTGATAACTGACAAACATGGAGGGACCTACCTGGACAGTTTTCCTTTTCCGTTGCAAGACGACTAAGAAAGAGGAGACAGACAGACAACAGACCTTCAGGTCCTTCATGGCGTCCAGTTGGCTGGTTGCCATGGAGAGGAGGGCGTTGACGGTGAGCTCGGCCCGGCGGCGGAAGTGCTGCTGACGGGTGGCGTAGCACACCAAACGTGCCCGGTTGCTCACTATGTGGTAAGCATTCCACGTGTCTGAGTCCATGTCCGCCGTGCAGTGCTTTATGGACTGGCTGGATAAGAGGAGAGAGAGAACATAGGCCTTTTCTCAATTAGATTTGCTCAACTCCTGCGTCCTCTCTCCTCTGTCCTCTCTCGCCTCGTTTTGTAAAAGGTCAAAGTTATTTGAGGAAAGTGAATATAGATGAAATTGCGCTTGTATGAAATGAGAAGCTCCTTCAGGCAAATTACGTTTACAGGGGTGGATCCCTAAATATAATGTGAAAAGTGATAAAAACGAATTAAGTTAGTTGTGAAATACATTTTATAGATAAATGCTTTTTTCCTCCGACAATGCAATGGCTGATTCAAAGGGGTGTGGCAGATATCAAAACTCTTCTGCGGTAGGATAAACTTGTGCTTCCTCACCAAAAGGATGCTATTGAGGAGGGGAGGACAGTCTTCCGTTTGCCTACTAACGAATTGACACACTCCTCGACCACTTATCGGTTACCGGGTCACGGAGGAGAGAGGACAGACTTTTGCCCAAACAAGAAAAAGGCATACTGTAGGGACTTTGGATTGGGCCACAGCTCTCCATAGGGAGGCACTATCTGAAATTGTCCAATAAGAAACACTTGTTTTCAGTTGCAAATCGTTTTAAGAATGTTTTCTGCAATATGCCCTAATGAACATAAACCAGATTCACAGACTGGGAGGAGACCAGTCTCCCGTTTCTTCATAACTGCCAATCTGAAAATACTGGTGCCCACCCACAGTTCTTCTAACAATACTGCCACCAATTCAACCCACCAAGTCCTCTCACATCAGTGATCAGAGCACAGACAACTGTATTAACATTCGAAATACACAAACAACTAACTCAAAACAATTCATACAATTTTGTAATTCGATTTTTTTGGTGGTGTTTTTTAAAATGACATGAGAGCATACAATATTCTCAGTGCAGGGGGTAAGTCCTGCGTCCCTCCACCTCCGTCTGGCAGTTGAACAGGACCACGCCCAGTTTGGCCAGCTGCTCCTCTGATTGGCTGGTGCAGGTTGATTTAGGCTGGGAAACCACCTGTAGGGAGAGAGACAGGCCTTTCTATTGGCTGATGATGGGGCATGATAAATATGAATCAGAGCTTGTTTTAAAGAAATGCAGTAAACTGATAAGTTGATCTGCACTACATCTTCTCTGAGGTTCTCTCTGATGCCTATGATTATGAACATGCCTATGAAGCCATTATGATGAGCCTTTATGCTTCAGTGTCACTGCCTGGTGAAATAAATAGTTGTGAGTTGGACATATAGCCCAAGCTTTCTTTGGGTAAGAATAACAGTAGGATGTATCATCATGCATGACTGTTCAGCCAAGGCTTCATAGACCATATTCATATGGTTGGAACAAATTCTGTTATCCAAGTAAGAAGACATGACTAAAGGTTAATATATTTTAAAAAAGGACATGTGTATGTAAATGTTTGTGTATGTATGTGTGTATATATATATATATATTTGCGAGGGAAAAAAACATATGGGGGATTGGAAGTGATGCAGACAACTACATTGATGGAAGTTACAATTTATCTGCAATATTAAAGCTTATCAAAAATAAAATAATCATGTCTAGGAATATAATAATACTGTCTCCCAGGTAGTCCAGGGACCGGTTGGGGGCTGGAGCATCTGGCTGCTTCGGCGTCATCCAGTCAAATAAACAGCGCACTGCACCACACTGGGAGGCCAGCACACAGACCAGCAGCGTAAAGCCAAGCTGACTGGTTATCCCTGCCGAGCCATCAGAGAGTGCTGGAGAAAGTGGGCTAACAACTTCAAAGTTTATTTGCCACGTGCCCAGGATACAACAGGTATAAAACAGTACAGTGAAATTCTTACCTTGAGAATTCTTTCCAACAATGCAGTGATAATATAGATAAAAGAATAACAATTTTAAGTAAGAATAAAAAACACACAAGAACTACGATGAGAGTTAAAGAAACACGAAAATGCATGTATCTACAGGTCACTGTCAGTACCTTATTCAATGTGAAGGGGTTCTGGAGTGAGTGGTTGAGGTGGGTTTATACATAAAAAGTGACTGGTAGTAGAATATATAAATACTTACGGTAATATACAGTGGGGAAAAAAAGTATTTAGTCAGCCACCAATTGTGCAAGTTCTCCCACTTAAAAAGATGAGAGAGGCTTGTAATTTTCATCATAGGTACACGTCAACTATGACAGACAAATTGAGAAAAAACATTCCAGAAAATCACATTGTAGGATTTTTTATGAATTTATTTGCAAATTATGGTGGAAAATAAGTATTTGGTCACCTACAAACAAGCAAGATTTATGGCTCTCACAGACCTGTAACTTCTTCTTTAAGAGGCTCCTCTGTCCTCCACTCGTTACCTGTATTAATGGCACCTGTTTGAACATGTTATCAGTATAAAAGACACCTGTCCACAACCTCAAACAGTCACACTCCAAACTCCACTATGGCCAAGACCAAAGAGCTGTCAAAGGACACCAGAAACAAAATTGTAGACCTGCACCAGGCTGGGAAGACTGAATCTGCAATAGGTAAGCAGCTTGGTTTGAAGAAATCAACTGTGGGAGCAATTATTAGGAAATGGAAGACATACAAGACCACTGATAATCTCCCTCGATCTGGGGCTCCACGCAAGATCTCACCCCGTGGGGTCAAAATGATCACATGAACGGTGAGCAAAATCCCAGAACCACACGGGGGGACCTAGTGAATGACCTGCAGAGAGCTGGGACCAAAGTAACAAAGCCTACCATCAGTAACACACTACGCCGCCAGGGACTCAAATCCTGCAGTGCAAGACGTGTCCCCCTGCTTAAGCCAGTACATGTCCAGGCCCGTCTGAAGTTAGCTAGAGTGCATTTGGATGATCCAGAAGAGGATTGGGAGAATGTCATATGGTCAGATGAAACCAAAATATAACATTTTGGTAAAAACTCAACTCGTCGTGTTTGGAGGACAAAGAATGCTGAGTTGCATCCAAAGAACACCATACCTACTGTGAAGCATGGGGGTGGAAACATCATGCTTTGGGGCTGTTTTTCTGCAAAGGGACCAGGACGACTGATCCGTGTAAAGGAAAGAATGAATGGGGCCATGTATTGTGAGATTTTGAGTGAAAACCTCCTTCCATCAGCAAGGGCATTGAAGATGAAACGTGGCTGGGTCTTTCAGCATGACAATGATCCCAAACACACCGCCCGGGCAACGAAGGAGTGGCTTCGTAGAAGCATTTCAAGGTCCTGGAGTGGCCTAGCCAGTCTCCAGATCTCAACCCCATAGAAAATCTTTGGAGGGAGTTGAAAGTCCGTGTTGCCCAGCGACAGCCCCAAAACATCACTGCTCTAGAGGAGATCTGCATGGAGGAATGGGCCAAAATACCCAGCAACAGTGTGTGAAAACCTTGTGAAGACTTACAGAAAACGTTTGACCTGTGTCATTGCCAACAAAGTGTATATAACAAAGTATTGAGAAACTTTTGTTATTGACCAAATACTTATTTTCCACCATAATTTGCAAATAAATTCATTAAAAATTCTACAATGTGATTTTCTGGATTTTTTTTCTCATTTTGTCTGTCATAGTTGACGTGTACCTATGATGAAAATTACAGGCCTCTCCCATCTTTTTAAGTGGGAGAACTTGCACAATTGGTGGCTGACTAAATACTTTTTCCCCCCACTGTATACAGTGCATTCGGAAAGTATTCAGACCCTTTGACCTTTTTCCACATTTTGTGACGTTACAGCCTTATTCTTAAATTGATTAAATTATTATTTTTCTTATCAATCTACACACAATACCCCATAATGACAAAGCAAAAACAGGTTTAGAATTTTTTGCAAATGTATTACAAACAAAAAACTGAAATAACTATTTACATAATTTTTCAGACCCTTTGCTACGAGACTCGAAATTGAGCTCAAGTGCATCCTGTTTCCATTGATCATCATTGAGATGTTTTTACTACTTGATTAGAGTCCACCTGTGGTAAATTCAATTGATTGGACATGATTTGGAAAGGCACACACCTGTCTATATAAGGTCCCACAGTTGACAGTGCATGTCAGAGCAAAAACCAAGCCATTAGGTAGAAGGAATTGTCTGTAGATCTCTGAGACAGGATTGTGTCGAGGCACAGATCTGGGGAAGGGTACCAAAACATTTCTGCAGCATTGTAGGTCCACAAGAACACAGTGGCCTCCATCATTCTTAAATGGAAGAAGTTTGGAACCACCAAGACTCTTCCTAGAGCTGGCTGCCCGGCCAAAATGAGCAATCGGGCGAGAAGGGCCTTGGTTAGGGAGGTGAACGAGAACCCAATGGTCACTCTGACAGAGCTCCAGAGTTCCTCTGTGGAGATGGGAGAACCTTCCAGAAGGACAACCATCTCTGCAGCACTCCACCAATCAGGCCTTTATGGTAGAGTGGCCAGACGGAAGCCACTCCTCAGTAAAAGGCACATGACAGCCCGTTTGGAGTTTGCCAAAAGGCACCTAAAGGCCTCTCAGACCATGGGAAACAAGATTCTCTGGTCTGATGAAACCAAGATTGAACTCTTTGGCCTGAATGCCAAGCGTCACGTCTGGAGGAAACCTGGCACCATCCCTACGGTGAAGCATGGTGGCAGCATCATGCTGTGGGGATGTTTTTCAGTGGCAGGGATTGGAAGACTAGTCAGGATCGAAGGGGAAAAAACTGTTTTTAATTTGTCATTATGGGGTATTGTGTGTAGATTGATGACATTTAGATTTAAAAAAAAATCAATTTTAGAATAAGGGGGGTTCTACTAAGCTACACTATAGATACAAAAGCATGTGGACACCCCTTCAAATGAGTAGATTTGGCAATTTCAGCCACACCCGTTGCTGACAGGTGTATAAATATCAAGCAAATAGCCATGCAATCTCCATAGACAAACATTGGCAGTAGAATGGCCTTTCTGAAGAGCTCAGTGACTTTCAACGTGGCACCGTCATAGGATGCCATCTTTACAACAAGTCAGTTCGTCAAATTTCTGCCCTGCTACAGCTGCCATGGTCAACTGTAAGTGCTGTTATTGTGAAGTGGAAATCTCTAGGCGCAACAATGGCTCAGCCGCGAAGTGGTATGCCACACAAGCTCACAGAACAGGACCGCTGAGTTCCAAACTGCCTCTGGAACCAACATCAGCACAAGAACTGTTCGGAGGGAGCTTCATGAAATGGGTTTCCATGGCTGAGTAGCCGCACACAAGCCTAAGATTACCATGTGCAATACAAAGCGTCAGCTGGAGTGGTGTAAAGCTCGCCGCCATTGGACTCTGGAGCAGTGGAAACGCGTTCTCTGGAGTGATGAATCACGCTTCACCATCTGGCCGTCTGACGGAATCGACTGCGAGCCAGGCCAATATCAGTGCCAGACCTCACTAATGCTCTTGCGGCTGAATGGAAGCAAGTCCCCACGGCAATGTTCCAACATCTAATGGAAAGCCTTCCCAGAAGAGTGGAGACTGTTATAGCAGCAAAGGGGGGACCAACTCCATATTAATGCCCATGATTTTGGAATGAGATGTTCGACGGGCAGGTGTCCACATACTTTTGGTCATGTAGTGTAGTGTAGGTTGGGAACCTATCTGGGCAAGCTAAAGACAACTTGTTAAAATTGCTAGGTGGTTAATAGTATTACAGAGATACAATTATTTTTGTACATACACACTGAATGTTTTTTATAAAACGCAACAATTTCTAAGATTTTACTGAGTTATAGTTCATATAAGGAAATCAGGCAATTTAAATAATTTCATTAGGCCCTAATCTATGGATTTCACATGACTGGGAATACAGATATGCATCTGTTGGTAACAGATACCTTTAAAAAAGGTAGGGGTGTGGATCAGACAACCAGTCAGTGTCTGGTGTGACCACCATTTGCCTCATGCAGTGTGACACATCTCCTTTGCATGGAGTTGATCAGGCTGTTGAAATATTGTCCCACTTCTTCAATAGGTCTGTGAAGTTGCTGGATATTGGAACCGGAACACTCTGTCGTACATGTGATCCAGAGCATCCCAACATGCTCAATGGGTGACATGTCTTGTGAGTATGCAGGCCATGGAAGAACTAGGACATTTTCAGCTTCTAGGAATTGTGTACAGATCCTTGCGACATAGGGCCGTGCATTATCATGCTGAAACATGAGGTGATGGTGGCGGATGAATGGCATGACAATGAGCCTCAGGATCTCATCACGGTATCTCTGTGCATTCAAATTGCCATCGATAAAATGCAATTGTGTTCGTTGTCCCTAGCTTATGCCTGCCCATACCATAACCCCACCATGGGGCACTCTGTTCACAACGTGGACCTGTGAGGACAACGAGCGCGCAGATGAACTTCCCTGAGACGGTTTCTGACAGTTTGTGCAGAAATTCTTCACTTGTGCAAACCCACAGTTTCATCAGCTGTCCGAGTGGCTGGTCTCAGACGATCCCGCAGGTGAAGAAGCCAGATGTGGAGGTCTTGGGCTGGCGTGGTTACACGTGGTCTGCGGTTGTGAGGCCGCTTGGACATACTGCTAAATTCTCTAAAACGACGTTGGAGGCGGCTTATGGTAGAGAAATTAACATAACATTATCTACCAACAGTTCTGATGGACATTCCTGCAGTCAGCATGTCAATTGCACGCTCCCTCAAAACTTGATACATCATTGGCATTGTGTTGTGTGACAAAAGCTTTTTGTCAGTATGCACATTTTCTGGGATATTTGATTTTAGCTCACTAACACTTTACATGTCGCGTTCACATTTTTGTTCAGTGTATTTTTAAAAACAGGACAAATTGAGGGGGCATGTGCCCCTGTGCACCCTATGGGCATGACACCTCTGGTTCAGGCTGTGTCTCAGAATCAGAAGAATAATCAGAGATTTACATTTTTGTCATTTAGCAGATACAGCATCAGATACATGGGCTACACATACTGAGACAGAAGAGCGCGGTTTCGCTCACTCAGATGATTTATCTGAGATTGATGAGTCTCTGTCAGAGCGTCTCTGTCAAATAAATAAATATTTAAATATTGAATTTGGAGGGGCAAGGGGGTATGGTAGGGTGGGCCATGCCCCCAAAGGCCTGCCCATAACGCCGGCCCTGTCCTTAAGAAAATGCCTAGGTTTTAATTCAACGAGTTCAAAACCCAATGCTTTTTATTATGAGGGGCATTAGGGGCAGATTTTGTTATTCAATTCATTATGGACCAACTTCGACTCAAACAAAACAATTGTCAGCTGCAGCACCTTCTCTGAACCTGCACATCTGACAGGCTGTTTGCCAGGACATGTCAGACTCAAGGTGCTGAATGCAGATGAAGTTGTTATTTGAAATCATACTTACAAAAGTACTCATCCCCCTTGGCATTTTTCCTATTTTGTTGCATTACAACCTGTAATTGAAATGGATTTTTATTTGGATTTCATATAATGGACATACACAAAATAGTCAAAATTGGTGAAGGGAAATTCTAAAAAATTAATTACGGAAAAGTGGTGCGTGCATATAAATTCACCCCTTTGCTATGAAACCCCTAAATAAGATCTGGTGCAACCTATTACCTTCAGAAGTCACATAATTAGTTAAATAAAGTCCACCTGTGTGCAATCTAAGTGTCACATGATCTGTCACATGATCTCAGTATATCTACACCTGTTCTGAAAGGCTCCAGAGTCTGGAACACCACTAATCAAGGGGCACCACCAAGCAAGCGGCACCATGAAGACCAAGGAGCGCTCCAAGCAGGTCAGGGACAAAGTTGTGGAGAAGTACAGATCAGGGTTGAGTTATAAAACAATATCCGAAACTTTGTACATCCCACGGAGCACCATTAAATCCATGATTTAAAAAATGGAAAGAATATGGCACCACAACAAACCTGCCAAGAGAGGGCCGCCCACCAAAACTCATGGACCAGGCAAGGAGGGCATTAATCAGAGAGGCAATAAAGAGACCAAAGATAACCCTGAAGGAGCTGCAAAGCTCCACAGCGGAGATTGGAGTATCTGTCCATAGGACCACTTTAAGCCGTACACTCCACAGAGCTAGGATTTACGGAAGAGTGGGCAGAAAAAAGCCATTGCTTAAAGAAAAAAAAAAAAAACACGTTTGATGTTCGCCAAAAGGCATGTGGGAGACTCCCCAAACATATGGAAGAAGGTTCTCTGGACAGATGAGACTAAAATCGAGCTTTTTGGCCATCAAGGAAAATGCTATGTCTGGCGTAAACCCAACACCTCTCATCACCCCGAGAACACCATCCCCACAGTGAAGCATGGTGGTGGCAGCATCATGCTGTGGGGATATTTTTCATCGGCAGGGACTGGGAAACTGGTCAGAATTGAAGGAATGATGTATGGTGCTAAATACAGGGAAATTCTTGAGGGAAACCTGTTTCAGTCTTCCAGAGATTTGAGACTGGGACGGAGGTTCACCTTCCAGCAGGACAATGACCCTAAGCATACTGCTAAAGCAACACTCAAGTGGTTTAAGGGGAAACATTTAAATGTCTTGGAATGGCCTAGTCAAAGCCCAGACCTCAATCCAATTGAGAATCTGTGGTATGACTTAAAGATTGCTGTACACCAGCAGAACACATCCAACTTGAAGGAGCTGGAGCAGTTTTGCCTTGAAGAATGGGCAAAATTCCCAGTGGCAAGATGTGGCAAGTTTATAGAGACATACCCCAAGAGACTTGCAGCTGTAATTGCTGCAAAAGGTGGCTCTACAAAGTATTGACTTTGGGGGGCGGGGGGGGTGAATAGTTATGCACCTTCAAGTTTTCTGTTTTTTTGTCTTATTTCTTGTTTGTTTCACAACAAAAAATATTTTGCATCTTCAAAGTGGTAGGCATGTTGTGTAAATCAAATGATACAACCCCCCCAAAAATCTATTTTAATTCCAGGTTGTAAGGCAACAAAATAGGAAAAATGCCAAGGGGGGTGAATACTTTCACAAGCCACTGTAAGGGAAATTAACATGTACACACATACAGTGCCTTCAGAAAGTATTCACACCCCTTGACTTTTTCCACATTTTGTTGTGTTAAAGCCTGAATTTAAAATTGACTTTACAAATTAATAAAAAATGAAAAGCTGAAATGTCTTATAAGCATTCAACCTTGGGTGACCACATGTCCCGGATTGTGTGGGATAGTCTCGCATTCTTGCCCTTTGTCCCGAGTCCTGCAACCAAACAATTGTGTCCTGCATTTTATCAACAACTTCAAACACCAGTAATTTAGTAAATGCGATTTGTCCTGTATTTCAGTCAGACATTCCGACCTGTCTTTTGCAGTCACGTTGCCGGTATGAAAAGTTATAGCCTATATATAGTCTCCCATCCTAACTGTTTTAGGCTACATTCCCTGAGACAACCAGATTTACTTGGCCAAATATTCCCAGATTATTATAAAACAGCCACACATTTGGTCTCTCGTTTCTGCATCATCAAATTTTGTAAGACAAAAAAGTAGGCCAGGGGTGCTTCAATTGCTCGTATGGTTCAGCGGACTGTAGCGGTGTAGTGCTGCCTGAGCGCACCGGAGGGTCGCTCCGCCACTTCTCACAATGGTGTTCCTTTAGTAACGTTAGATCAAAGCTGAATCAATGTCTTGGAAGATCACATAATGATTAATTAGTATTCTACATAACCTAACCAAATTTAAAAGGCGTAGTATAACGTTACTGTTACACCAAAAACACCACCTTTTCTTTTTAGATTGTAGGACGGTTAGTTGAGTAGTCCCCCCAAAATTATATAATGTGGCTCGCCACACTAAGCAGAATGTTTGATTTGATTGAAACAAAATACAGGAAGGCTGAAAAATCTGGGAATATTAACACCATCAGCTCAAATTTAGAAGAAGAAGATCAAAATGCATACTCCTATGAAACTGATAGAGATCAAATGATTGGCACACAGACACAGTTTGGACATTGGCAACTGGGCATAGGCAGTCTGCTTTTTCTCCTGCTTCTAGTTTTACTGGAACTGTCATATGTATTAGCTGCGTTTGTCCCGAAAATCCTACTGTCTTTGCATATTTGCCTGACATGGGGAGGTGAGAGGCATAATTTGGATTTACACATGAGTAAGTTGCTCCAGTTTCTATCATAATGGGTGTGTCTCTATTGTTCCCCTGAACCTGCAGCATAGGTTATTCATCAGCCTGCATAGTTACTGCCACTAGCTGACCCTCCCCTCTAGGATTCTCTGGGCATCCCTAGTATCCCTGATTTGGTCCTCCCCACGGGTTCACTAGGCCCTGTGGATCCTGTGTCTGAGACTGCCGCCATGCATCTGAGCTGGTGTCGTTTCTTTGCCAATTACCCTGCTGTGGTTGCTTAGGCAACCATGGGTTGGTAGGACAATTCCTTCTTAGATGTCCTGATTAATTACACCCCCAGCAGAAACCTAGCGGTCCTCCTGGTCCACCATTTTGGTATGTCTGCTGTTGTGATCGGTGCCCTTGATTCTGGGGTCTGTTTCTATTTCTTTTGTTCTGCCACTGTCCAGGGGATTGTTGTGTGTACACATTCACTACTGGTAAGACAGGAGCTCTTTGGCCTTGTGGTTGAGGCAGTGGTTGTGGACCTCCTTGGAGAACAGGTGCCATGGCGCACTCTTCTGGCGGTGTCGGAGTAATCACTGGAGCTTGTGTTTTCTTTTTGTCCTTTTTTGTCTGTTCTTGAGGCTGCATCTGTCCCAGTTTTCTCAGAATGTATATCCCCTGCTTCGCCAGTTTCCGTTCATCCCTCCTGTATGTCTCCATTGCGTGGATAATATGGTCGCAGAATTCCTTGTGTGATTTTGACGTTGGTCCCACCACATCTTCCAGTCTGCTTCTGACAGGCGTTGGCATTGCCTCTATCAATTATGTCCTGAATAGTGTTGTCATCAGTGGATCCCCCTCTGGGTTTCTTGTCGCCACCTCTTGAGCTGATCCTCTAGGTAGCTTGCAGGGTTTTCTTTATCCCCCAATGGTTCCCTTCCCAGTGCTTTAGGGTCTATTTTGGCTGGATACTCTATTCTCAGAGTGTGCCATAGTCCTGTCCTATAACTGTCAAAGGCCATTCCATCCAGTACCGTCCTCCGCACCGCCTGTATAGGCCACCCGCCTGCAACAGGTCCTCCTGGCCAGCAATGCCTTCAAATCTCCCACCGCCAGTAGCTTCCCCATTGTTTGTTCTTCAAATGTTCTAATCCATTTTCCTGCTCCTTCATGTATGTTTGGCAGTCTAGTCACCAGGCCTTCCAGGTCCTGTGATCCCCAAGGCACATAGTGAACCTGTGTCCCCTTTACCAAAATGGGATACTGGGCTCCATACTTGTCTGGCTTTTTTATTGTTCTTCTGTTTCTTAATTCTCTCTTTGATTTTTCAGTGCTTCATCTAGTTCTGTTACTATAGATTTGCCTCCTGTGGCTCCTTGCTGTGATAATTGTCCTTCTGTCTCACTCTGTTCTTGCTCAGAGTCAGCACACTGTTTTAGTTCCTCATCTTCCTCATTACTTGCATCATCCCGCTCGCTCTGTCCATCACCATCTTGTTCATCTGTCCCATAATTTTCCAGTTTGTTTAACATACTCCTCAGTCCTTCATAACAGTCTATATCTAAGTGTGATCCTCTCTCCCTTTTTGGGGTGGAAGCCTACTGTTTCCCTTTTTATTTTTCTATCTCTACATTCCCTGTTATTGAGACTAGTCCTGTGACCTGAGGATTTTTATTTATTTTTATTTTACCTTTATTTAACTAGGCAAGTCAGTTAAGAACAAATTCTTATTTACAATGACGGCCTACACCGGCCAAACCCGGACGACGCTGAGCCAATTGTGCGCCGCCTTATGGGACTCCCAATCACGGCCGGTTGTGATACAGCCTGGAATCGAACCAGGGGGTCTATGGTTAAGAGCGTTGTGCCAGTAACTGAAAGGTCGCTGGTTCTAATCCCTGAGCCGACTAGGTGAAAAATCTGTCGATGTGCCCTTGAGCAAGGCACTTAACCCTAATCGCTCCTGTAATTCGCTCTGGATAAGAGCCACTGAACTTCTCTATAGACACTTCTATTTGTTTCCTTATTGTCTTCCCTGTCTGCCCTTTCCCCTATTCATAGTAGTTTAAACTATCAAATCATTAGGCAACGCAAGAAATGACTACCTCGAAATCGTCTCACTATTCATGTTGAATAAGTGAGTATTTCAATTTGAAACAAGCAAACTGCTAAATTGTCCAGTCTTACATCACACAATAAACACTGACTGTTCTATCAATCTAAGCAAACCATAGCCATAGTCGAATTATAATCAGAAAACCTAGATTTTAGTCAGTAATGCAGAACCTATGCCTTATTAAAATGACAAGTAAATCCCCCTTTATTCCAATAATAATGGTCTGTAGTCCATAACACAATTATCAGCAAATAGCTTTACAGGACAAAGATCTCACAAGCTCGAAGGGAATGAATTAGCAGTCAACGAGTCAAATCTTCATTTTAGGAGGCGGGGGGGTCATGTCCCCAGCATTTCTGTCCCCCCCATTTTTATCAATGCAATGTGATTTAAAAAAAAGCGGCAGCGATGTGGTTTAGGACAATGCAGACACCTCCAAATGGTCAGTTGATTTACGACCACGTGGACACCACAGAGCAGGCTGTCAGGCTGTGTGAAGGCAAAGCTTCTGGAAGGCTGACTGGACCAGCACAGGTGAGTTGAGCATAGTTCAGTGTGTATGTGTTGTGCTCTTTCACGGAGTTGTAAAAGCAAGCAGAGAAGAAACTGGCTACTCTTTAGTTGACTGATGTAGCTGGCAAGGTAACTGCTGTTTAACTTAACTGAAAAAAACGAAACTAGTGTTTATTCGCAGTGCTGACCTAGTATTGTAACTAAAGTTAGCTAATGTTTCATTCCCTATCGACCAGTGGCGGCTCCTGAAAAAATTCTCAGGGGGGGCAATTTTTCTGATGATTTAGGTGACCTACACACATTTTAAAAAAGATATGTCCAGCAACAACATGAAGACAGGGGCAGCATATAAGTCAATGCCAGAAGCATTTATTGACTGATCTCAAAAGTGTTGGCTTACAAAAGCAAAATAAGTTATCACAGTAAAAATAATCAAGGGTGTTCTTTCACATTCCTCAACACTGCATAAACAATATGCATTTCCATAAACAAATGAAATATCAGCTGAAAATACAGCATCTTGGTATTTGTTCAGATTGCAGGATCAACAAGAGCTTTTACCACATTTTTTGCCTCATGGTTGAATTGGAAATATGTGCACCTGAGCATAATTCACAACAAGCAAGCAGGAGCTTTTGATAGAGGCTACTGAAAACATTGATGCAAGTTATTGGTAATAATAAATTTTTATAGACTTCCATATTCTGCCCTCTTGTATAGATTTGTGAAAATGAACAGTGATAGACATTTTGCCTGAAAACAGAATTTGAAAATAATTTATAGAAAAGGTAAACACAGCTATCTGTATGGCTTTGTAAAAATGAACAACCATATTCTGGCCAATTGTATAGATTTGTAAATATGAACAACCATATTCTGGCCAATTGTATAGATTTGTAAAAATGAACATGAACAGATTATTATTTATTTTTTACTTTTTTTTAAAATGAAAAATAACTATTTTAAACAACATCAACTGTGAACTGATTTGGGCGTGTGTGTGTTAAAGAGACAGACAGGGAGGGACAAAGAGAGAGAGAGGCTACATTACTTGTACTGAAACTGTTCTCTTCTCTCTTTCAATGCAGCAAAGCGGTCAATGACTTTCTCATTGAAATCAGGCATGCTGAGGACTAGTTCCCTCTCCATGGAAAGCATGGCCAGTGCATTCAGACGTTCCTGGCCCATTGAATTTCGCAGGAATGTCTTAACTCGTGTCAAAGTTGAGAAACATCTCTCAGCTTCAGCTGTTGTCATGGGAGTAGTTATGAGGATGTTCAACAGAGTCACAGTCTCAGAGAACGTCTCCTGGAGGTTGTAGCTCATGAGAACCTGGTACAGTGCCAGTGCACCACAGTTTGACTTTCTCGTCATCGGCAAAAGACCGTTCAGTCTCTCCAAAAGCACACTGGCGATTGAGACTGAGGTTGATTCCGAGATGGGAAGGAACTCAAAAAAGCGCTCCTGCACTTTGTGGTTGCTATCTATGTACCTCAGCACAAGCACCAGCTGTGTCTGTGTAGAAACGTCCGTGGTCTCGTCAGCTTGGATAGCTACGAAGTTCGCCGACTTCACCTCCTCCACAATATGTTCCCTCATGACCGCTAGCATACACTCCAGTAGCTCGTTTTGAATGGTCTTTGATGTGAACTTCTTTCAAAGAGACAATCGAGTTGCACTGAACGCTAGCCATCTTGATAGTAGTACGTGAATTGATTGACGCTGCTACCCGCTCTTTTCTTAGTTACGTTCATGGTTATGTTACGTATGACGAAAGCGCGTAAGTGCAAGCCCTCAGAAACCCATAGAGATTGTATTGAAAGCTCTGATATTTGAAAAAAAGATTTTACATGAGAGGCTATGAGACACTTCTGGGCGATTTTCAACCTGACTGAAATCGCCCCAAAAAGGGGCGGGGCCATTTGAAGCACGACTTTAGCCTGATTGGACATTTAGTGGCAGATCAGACGTCTAGATTAGAACACTGATAACTACTGTTGCCGTGATATAATTGATTAGAAAAAAAATCCCTTCCTTTTCCCGTTTGGCAGTGCGTCGCCCATATCGCCCTAATGAACACACCGCCCCTGCTCTCGACTGAGGTGAATGAATTAGCTACACGAGCTAGTAGCTACCACAGCCAAGTCAGCTCTAACCTCTAGCTAGCTATCTGTCAGATGTACTTATTACTATCTAACAGCTGTTGTGTGTATGAAAATGTTTTGTAGCCTTTGTTTTGACCCGTTTCAACAGAAGTAAATGAACTTGGCTAGCTTTTGCCACTTGATTTACCGTTAGAGAGAAAGCTGGCCAAAGGTTGGCTAACGTTCACTATTATTTTTGCCTCAATCACACTAGCTAGACCTGAATCAAATGATGAAACCATTGGCCAAATGATTGAAGACTGATATTCTAACGTTTTTTCAGTGCAATTTGAGTTTTTATTAGTCAGTATGGCATGTAACGTTATTGATCTGTCAGTTTCCCTAGCTAATTCCCTACTTTTCACACTGACACAGTAATAAACAGCTCTAACGTTACAGGCTTCACTGTCATGGTGCACAGCAGAGGTATGCACAGTACCAATTTTTTCATACTGCTCCCGCCCACACCTGCAGCTTTTATTACCACACCCGCCAGCATCCACTGTCTTTCTGTCCAACTCCCACCCACTACCGCAAGAACAGGTCCCAAATCCAACCGCAGTCCTGCAATGTTATTTTAGGTGTATGTGACGCAGCTCACTTGCCAGCCATGATCCCAGCAATTTTGCGCCCTACAGGCAATATCAAATGAGCATAAATTACCAAAGATTCTCACATGGCACTTATATTAGGCTATCTGTATTACTGAGCTATATCAGCCAATATGCTAAAAGTAGTTTGAAGAGAGCAGAGTTGGAGAGACTTGCACTTTCTCTTGAGCTATTTTTATAGCCTACCTTTTAGGAGTGGGAATATTTTCAGACAGAGAAATATGGGTGATCAATATTTATTTCTAGTCAATGTAGTAAACTGTAGCCTAATCATAGGGCTATTTAGGAAGTATATTTCCTTGGAACGATAACTACCCCGTGCTTCTCCGCCCATTCATAGGCTATAGCCTACTCTATTTAATTGAGACCACAGGCGCATCTGATCTCGCAGATTTGGCTACTGAACTTGAAGCAGAAAGAATGATGACAGCGACACTTGCTACGTTTGACATAGGCCTACAGTGGGGAGAACAAGTATTTGATACACTGCCGATTTTGCAGGTTTTCCTACTTACAAAGCATGTAGAGGTCTGTAATTTTTAGCATAGGTACACTTCAACTGTGAGAGACGGAATCTAAAACAAAAATTTAGAAAATCACATTGTATGATTTTTAAGTAATTAATTTGCATTTTATTGCATGACATAAGTATTTGATACATCAGAAAAGCAGAACATAATATTTTGTACAGAAACCTTTGTTTGCAATTACAGAGATCATACGTTTCCTGTAGATCTTGACCAGGTTTGCACACACTGCAGCAGAGATTTTGGCCCACTCCTCCATACAGACCTTCTCCAGATCCTTCAGGTTTCGGGCTGTCGCTGGGCAATACGGACTTTCAGCTCCCTCCAAAGATTTTCTATTGGGTTCAGGTCTGGAGACTGGCTAGGCCACTCCAGGACCTTGAGATGCTTCTTACGGAGCCACTCCTTAGTTGCCCTGGCTGTGTGTTTCGGGTCGTTGTCATGCTGGAAGACCCAGCCACGACCCATCTTCAATGCTCTTACTGAGGGAAGGAGGTTGTTGGCCAAGTTCTCGTGATACATGGCCCTATCCATCCACCCTCAATATGGTGCAGTCGTCCTGTCCCCTTTGCAGAAAAGCATCCCCAAAGAATGATGTTTGCACCTCCATGCTTCACGGTTGGGATGGTGTTCTTGGGGTTGTACTCATCCTTCTTCTTCCTCCAAACACGGCGAGTGGTGTTTAGACCAAAAAGCTCTATTTTGGTCTCATCAGACCACATGACCTTCTCCCATTCCTCCTTTGGATCATCCAGATGGTCATTGGCAAACTTCAGACGGGCCTGGACATGCGCTGGCTTGAGCAGGGGGACCTTGCGTGCGCTGCAGGATTTTAATCCATGACGGCGTAGTGTCTTACTAATGGTTTTCTTTCTGTGGTCCCAGCTCTCTTCAGGTCATTGACCAGGTCCTGCTGTGTAGTTCTGGGCTGATCCCTCACCTTCCTCATGATCATTGATGCCCCACGAGGTGAGATCTTGCATGGAGCCCCAGACCGAGGGTGATTGACCGTCATCTTGAACTTCTTCAATTTTCTAATAATTGCGTCAACAGTTGTTGCCTTCTCACCAAGCTGCTTGCCTATTGTCCTGTAGCCCATCCCAGCCTTGTGCAGGTCTACAATTTTATCCCTGATGTCCTTACACAGCTCTCTGGTCTTGGCCATTGTGGAGAGGTTGGAGTCTGTTTGATTGAGTGTGTGGACAGGTGTATTTTATACAGATAACGAGTTCAAACAGGTGCAGTTAATACAGGTAATGAGTGGAGAACAGGAGGGCTTCTTAAAAAAAAAAGAACAGGTCTGTGAAAGCCGGAATTCTTACTGGTTGGTAGGTGATCAAATACTTATGTCATGCAATAAAATGCAAATTAATTACTTAAAAATCATAAAATGTGATTTTCTGGATTTTTGTTTTAGATTCTGTCTCTCACAGTTGAAGTGTACCTATGATAAAAATTACAGACCTCTACATGCTTTGTAAGTAGGAAAACCTGCAAAATCAGCAGTGTATCAAATACTTGTTCTCCCCACTGTATATGATATAGCCTACCTTTTAGGAGGATGATTTGCAGGCAGAGACAAATAAATGGGTAATCAATACTAAATGGGTAATCAATACTGAAAATGAAAAGCCGCAACGGTCGCTCACTGTTACAGGAGGGGGTCGCAGTTCCGGAGCGACCCACTAGGTGTCATCCTCCGACAACCTTAGGCACCTCCTCACTGACAGTCTGGACTAATCAGTATCCTATTGGTGTCACCTGTGTCTACCTGTTCACCTGTGTATTTATGCCCTCACTTCCCTGTGTTCCCTTGCTTAGTTTTCTCTGTTAGTTTCTCTATGTCCAGCAGTACTACTCAGTGTCTGATCGGAGACCTATGTACAGGTACTTGAGAAGTGTTCTCCCTGTTTCATTTTTTGTTTCAGTCGTAGGTAGTATTTCGTATTTTGGCTGTCAGCTGGTTTTTGGAGACTTATTTTCTCCGCCTTTCTTTTATCGTGATAAGTCTGTTATTTTGTATTTTGGTTTCGGGACCACCAGTAAAGATCCTTGTATCACCATCTCTGCCTACTGCCTACTGTATATCCTGCACCGCACCTGGGTCACACCTCACACCAACCCTTACAGAAAACTGAGCCAATATGGACCCAGCGGAGGCAGCACAGTAACGGAGCGCATTGGCAACACAGGGAGCTATGCTGAACCAACACGACCGCAGCCTGCAGCAGATCATCGAGAATCTACGCCAGCTGACGATCGGTGTGCAGAGGCGGGTGGACACCCGACCAGCCCCAGCAGCCGGCGGAGCGGAAGCCGTGGCAGCGGCATCTCCAGTCTTGTCTGCGATATCGCAGGAACCCACCACCTCCGGAGAGGTATGACGGACATCCAGAGGGCTGCAGGGAATTCCTCACCCAGTGTTCCCTGGTATTCAGCCTACAACCCTCCTCCTTCACGACGGAGCAGGGCCGGGTTGCCTACATCATCACTCTGTTGATGGGTCGGGCCCTTTCCTGGGCTACTGCGGAGTGGGAGAGCCAAACTCCGGTGTGCTCCGACTCCTACCAATTCACCCGGGAGCTACGCAAGGTGTTCCACATCGGGTGGTGTTGGGGCACGAGGCTGGGAGGCGGCTCACAGCCTGTCGGCAGGGTGACCGTTCGGTGGCGGACTACTCCGTGGAGTTCTGGACCCGGGCTCGAGAGGCAGGATGGGAGGAGGCCGCCCTGGTCGTCCTTTACGCGCAGGGGCTATCGGAGGGGATGAAGGACGAACTCTCCTTAATGGAGCTGCCTGAGCGACTGGACGGCCTTGTCCAACTCTCTGTGTGGGTAGACAATCGGCGTCGTGATAGGGAGCATGAGAGAGGGATGACGCAAGATGCGCCTCCGCACTTGTCCAGGATGGAGAGGCAGAGGCGTCTGCGCCTGGGACGTTGCCTGTACTGTGGCCAGGCAGGTCACCACTGCGACTCATGCCCGGAGAAGCAGGGAAATGGGAGGGCTCACTAGTATCGGGAGGGCCGGAACCGAAACCCCAACTCCAGAGACTCCCAGACTTTTCTCCCCGTCAGGGTTCAGTGGGCCCGCACTGCGCATCGGGCGCATGCACTGGTGGATTCTGGGGCCGCGGGAAACCTGATGGACGTGGGGCTGGCCCAAGGTTGAAGCGCTCCGTTACTCTCCCTCTCCGAGCTGGTTCCGGTCATGTGCCTGGACGGCCGGTCGTTGGGTTCGGGCTTCATCACCCAGCGTACTGTCCCTCTGCGTGTCCGGGTTGGAGGGGGGCTATGGGAGGATATCCAGTTTTTCATTGTGGACTCTCCGGAGTGTCCCCTTGTCCTCGGGCACCCCTGGCTGGTCGCCCACAAACCCCGGATAGACTGGTCTACGGGGTGGCTCATCCTGGAGGGAGGCTCCGCCCCTGTCCTGTTCCGGTCTCCACGACCACTCAACAGCCCAAACCACCGTCCCAGACCACCTACTAGTCCTCACCTCTCAAGCAACTACAGCGGTTTTTAGGGTTCGCAAATTTTTATAGCCGATTTATTTGATATTTTAGCTCCCTAGCCGCTCCCCTGACAGCCCTTACCCAGACCCTTCGCCTGGACCCCGGAAGCGGGGTACGCATTTGATGCGCATAAGCGGCGCTTTACATCGGCCCCGGTCCTAGGGCATCCTGATCCGTCCCTGCTGTTCATTGTGGAAGTGGATGCTTCAGACGTTGCGGTGGGAGCAATCCTGTCCCAGCGGTTCCTCACGGACAGTAAGACTCACCCCTGCGCGTTTTTCTCGGGTCGGCTGTCCCCGGCGGAGCGGAATTACGATGTGGGGAACTGCGAGTTGCTAGCGGTCAAGCTCGCCCTGGGGGAGTGGAGGCATTGGTAAGAGGGGGCCACCCATTCATTCGTCGTATGGACGGACCATAAGAACTTAGCCTACATTCAGGGAGCCAAGAGGCTCAACTCGCGCCAGGCCAGGAGGGCGTTGTTCTTCACCAAGTTCCGGTTCACCATCTCATACCGTCCGGGGTCGAAGAACACCAAGCCTGATGCGCTCTCCTGGCAGTTCGACCCTGTGGACCTGGTCACACCTCACACCAACCCTTACAACTCACCATAGTAGCCTAACCTATGTTCGTGTTGTGCCTTTTCCTTTTCAATGATGATTAAATTTTTGATTGCACTTCGACTCATGTTGGTTGAGCGCCCTCCACTTCTTTCCATTATCAATATTTATTTAAAGACACTGTAGTAAACTACAGTCTAATTATATTTAAGTTAATTGTATATTTAAGTTAACTGCCACGTGATTCTCCGCCTACTCTATTTCAATGAGACCACTCATACTAGGCGCACTTGAACTCTCACGCCCAACTAAGAGAGGTAGGCTACTGAAGTTGAAGCAGCGAATTCTGAGTGTGTGAATAATATGTGATTTTAATACAATAGGTAGGCTAACATGCATACAAAGCAGAAAGAGGATCCCAGGTCCGGCAGGCATCCCACGGGAATGCAGCCCTCTAGTGCACAGTCAGTACACAACACTATGTTCATTATGTCTTAGCAGGATCATATTAATGGGTAGACCTACAGTAGTTACAGGACAGCATCTTAAGGGTAAAGCTACAGTTTGGGATCTGGGAATAATGGTCATTTCAATTATTGAACCATTGACTCTATTCTTGGATAATATAATGTATAAATGTACACCAAGGTAATTATTTGTCATGCCTCATCTTAGGAGGATCAGATGGTGACAGGGGTTTCAGCAGGGTCAGGCAGCCAGGGAAGGCCAGTCTGTGATGGAGCTGAGGTTAATTTTTACAGATACAACACTTTATTCTCTCTGTGCAGCAAACACTGGACAAGCCAGGTGCTATTTTAAGGCAGTGACAAATCTCCAAAGTTGATTTCCAAACTGTATCAAGGGTTGATAGAGGCTTTTCCTGATGACACAAAACATGTCAAACAAAAATATGAGGAAGTTCTGGAAGAAGCTATTGATGATGATGAATGGATACAGATATGTTTGAATGCCCAGTCATGTTCATATCATCTCAGACATAAATCACAGTTGAAGACCATTCATAGAATGTACTATATGCCAGCGAAACTGAATTACATGCACCCCTCTACTGGAGGTGTAAAACACATCTGGAGGTGTAAAACCTCTACTGGAGGTGTAAAACACATATTTGCATATGTTATTGTAAAGGCTGGCTTAATTATGGCAAAGAGTGTACTTTTATCTCAGCATGTCTACAGACTCTCCCTTCTCCATGTTTTTGTTTGCTTGGAAATGTTGATACTGGAGACCGTTATCTGAAGAAACTGTGTAACCTAGCATTTATAGTGGCTAAGAAATGCATTGCCATTAATTGGAAGGTTGGTTATCCTCCCACAATGTCAAGTTATGTATCACTAGATTTGATTTATTACAAGATTAAGGGTATACTTGGCAATTTCATTTTTACATTTTAGTCATTTAGCAGACACTCTTATCCAGAGCGACTTACAGTTAGTGAGTGCATACATTTTTTTTTCATACTGGCCCCCCGTGGGAATCGAAACCACAACCCTGGCGTTGCAAGCGCCATGCTCTACCAACTGGGCTACACGGGACCTATAATAAATAATATGCCATTTAGCAGACGCTTTTATCCAAAGCGACTTACAGTCATGCGTGCATACATTTTTTTTGTGTATGGGTGGTCCCGGGGTTCGAACCCACTACCTTGGCGTTACAAGCGCCGTGCTCTACCAGCTGAGCTACAGAGGACCTATATGGAATACAGTATGACTAAAGGAGTCTGTATTGAAAACATGCCCACGTCAGGGGAGATGCCTATTTAGGCAATCCTTAGCTGCTGGGCTGCTATGTCCTGGCCCTGGGGGTCTGCCGTCCAGTGGGCTGTCACTCTGGCCTTGTCCTAACACACCCGAAACCAATAATGAATGTTTCACTAAGATCCTAAAGCTGAGTGGGGTGTGTTGGGTTGGGGTGCTGCAGGGTGGTGGACCACTAGGGACAGGATGGGGTGACCCATCTATATTGTGTACAAGTACTACTAGACCTATGAGATTAATTATATGGCGGATTTGCTGTTTGTGTGTTAATGTATATTTTGAGGTGTATGTGTATGTGTTATTATTATTATTTTTAACCTTTCCCTTGGCAATGAAAAAAAATTAAAGGTGGGAATTAGGAAGGAAATTGTGTTGGGAGAGAGTTGAGTTATTGACTAGACTGGTGGGGGTTGGGCATGCAGGCGGTTCGGGCTGGCTGGTCGGTCTGGCTGAAATTTGATGAAGAGGATGTCTTAATAAAGACAATCAAAAGTATTTGTATATTTTCAAGAGTTGTTCATTTGTTAGGCTATTGGTTAAAGGTGCAACACAATATTATTGAATTACCTTTGATCTAGTTCAGTCTTATTAATCACTTAAACTTGATGACTGTGGGTTTGATGACTGTGGGCATTGTTGCTTACTTTTTGTTCTAAATAGAGACGGCATATTGGATTGTGTAAAAATGCAGGAAATGAGCTTTAGATGCCCAAAAAAAATCTGGGGGAGGACACCCAGACCCCCCGCCAGGTTATGTCCCCCCCACTTCTAAAACCAAAGTGGCACTCCTGCTAGGAGGACTCCGGTACACAGCAGGCGGGGGTGACACCGTGTGCCAGCTAGCAAGACTCAGCTTAGAGAAAAGAAGCCTCGTGAGGTATTGGTCTGTCAGATGCATGACCCAGCATTGGTCGGTCACATGAATGAAGCAAACGTTAATGATTAATTAATTATGAATAAGCTAAATCATGCAAATATGACTTGTCAGTATATAAGCGAACTAACGTGACTGCCCCGTTAGAGCTTCTGACAGACGTTCACTATGGTGTATTAAGTTTGTTGGAACCTCTCCAGCATGCTGACAATAAACAATGATTCATTTAAGATTGAATTTGAGTGTCACTGTGTAAGAATTTCCACAACACAACCATTGGTTGATGCATGCAAAGTCTGAGTAGGGAAACACGACCATGATTTGAGGTAGACTTGCAAAGCCACCTGATCTTGCGAGCGTACATACAGTGCATTCGGAAAGTATTCAGACCCCTTCACTTTTTCCACATTTTGTTACATTATAGTCTTATTCTAAAATGGATTACATTGTTTTTTCCCCCTCATCAATATACACACAATAACCCATAATGACAAAGCAAAAACAGGTTTTTAGAAATGTTTGCTGAAAAATATCCCCACAGCATGACGCTGCCACCACCATGCTTCACAGTAGGGATGGTGCCAGGATTCCTCCAGACGTGACACTTGGCATTCAGGCCAAAGAGTTCAATCTTGGTTTCATCGGACCAGGGAATCTTGTTCCTCATGGTCTGAGAGTCTTTAGGTGCCTTTTGGCAAACTCCAAGCGGGCTGTCATATGTATTTTACTGAGGAGTGGCTTCTGTCTGGCCACTCTACCATAAAGGCCTGATTGGTAGAGTGCTGCATACAGTGAGGGAAAAAGGTATTTGATCCCCTGCTGATTTTGTATGTTTGCCCACTGACAAAGAAATTATCAGTCTATAATTTTAATGGTAGGTTTATTTGAACAGTGAGAGACAGAAGAACAGAACAAAAAATCCAGAAAAACGAATGTCAAAAATGTTATAAATTGATTTGCATTTTAATGAGGGAAATAAGTATTTGACCCCCTCTCAATCAGAAAGATTTCTGGCTCCCAGGTGTCTTTTATACAGGTAACGAGCTGAGATTAGGAGCACACTCTTAAACGGAGTGCTCCTAATCTCAGCTTGTTACCTGTATAAAAGACACTTGTCCACAGAAGCAATCAATCAATTAGATTCCAAACTCTCCACCATGGCCAAGACCAAAGAGCTCTCCAAGGATGTCAGGGACAAGATTGTAGACCTACACAAGGCTGGAATGGGCTACAAGACCATCGCCAAGCAGCTTGATGAGAAGGTGACAACAGTTGGTGCGATTATTCGCAAATGGAAGAAACACAAAATAACTGTCAATCTACTTCGGCCTGGGGCTCCATGCAAGATCTCACCTCGTGGAGTTGCAATGATCATGAGAACGGTGAGGAATCAGCCCAGAACTACACGGGAGGATCTTGTCAATGATCTCAAGGCAGCTGGGACCATAGTCACCAAGAAAACAATTGGTAACACACTACGCTGTGAAGGACTGAAATCCTGCAGTGCCCGCAAGGTCCCCCTGCTCAAGAAAGCACATATACAGGCCCGTCTGAAGTTAGCCAATGAACATCTGAATGATTCAGAGGAGAACTGGGTGAAAGTGTTGTGGTCAGATGAGACCAAAATCAAGCTCTTTGGCATCAACTCAACTCACCGTGTTTGGAGGAGGAGGAATGCTGCCTATGACCCCAAGAACACCATCCCCACCGTCAAACATGGAGGTGGAAACATTATGCTTTGGGGGTGTTTTTCTGCTAAGGGGACAGGACAACTTCACCGCATCAAAGGGACGATGGACGGGGCCATGTACTGTCAAATCTTGGGTGAGAACCTCCTTACCTCAGCCAGGGCATTGAAAATGGGTCGTGGATGGGTATTCCAGCATGACAATGACCCAAAACACACGGCCAAGGCAACAAAGGAGTGGCTCAAGAAGAAGCACATTAAGGTCCTGGAGTGGCCTAGCCAGTGAGATGTGAGTTTCCAAGGGAAACTATGATAGTTACTGTATGTACTGTAAAACTGTAACAAAAACTATCGCAACCCAGCAACTGTGTGAAAAACATACTAGTGTAATCTCACCATGGTTGGGCTAACATACTGGAGAATGAAGCCAACAGTGTAATATTACTGTCTATAGTATACACTGCACAATACTTTACGACAGTATAGAATGGCACCTAAAGTATCAGCCTTAGTCTCATACACAATCTGAAGGAGAGGAGATGTGAATGGCTGTACCTTTTCCTTGTGGAAAAAATTAAGCCAACAGTGTAATGTACTGTTTATAGTAAACACTGCACAATACTGTATAATAGTAAAGATTACTACAGACCCAGTATCAGCCTTAGTCTCATACACTATTTGAAAGAGAGGGGACATGAATGGCTGTAGCTTTACCTTGTGGAAAAATAATTAAGCCAACAGTATAAACTGCCTGACCTTGAAGGGGCAGGGGGCATTCTACCTCACACATTTATGACTTATTTCTTGCTTTATGTGTGTGGGTCGGCTGTAACTCACGCCACATTTATAGCTTATCTCTTGCTATATACGTGGGGGTGCTGGTTGGCAGGACTTAAGGGAAAGTGTGTTCATAACCGTACTTAGTCCTGCAATGGTCACCTCTCGTTAAGTTAGCTACTTTCCATAGCTTGTTCACCTTTGAACACACAAGAATCTAGGCAAGATGGCTGCGCCCTGTGAGAGATGAAACGTGGTGCGCCTCGCTACACCTAGCTCACTCTCAGTGGACAACTTAAAGCCCGCTGGAGCGAAACATACAGTCTCCCGATCTTACGGGATAGGCGCGCTCCACGAACCTGAAAGCTATAACCGGGAGGGTTCCGGGTGGACAGACAACTAAGACAAACCCTCAGCGCCGCAAAACTCGTAGACCAAACCGAGAATCGCCCAGGTTGGTACACTGTCACAAGTAATAAAAACAAGGACGAAACCGAAACAAGATGGCACGAGCCAAACCAAGTGGGGGGGACAGCAGAGCACCCTGATGGAGAGGCTAGCTGATCCGAGTTATTGAATAGCTGCGGGTACACTTCTGCGCTTATACACTAACATAGCGCTCTTACCAAGCGAATCCTCCCTAGAATGAGCAGAGAAAAGGAAGAGGTGGATGTAGTGCCGCGGCAGCTATGTAAAGGGTTCAGCCGCAGCACTACCCGGTACACGGGACTAATCTGAAATTCTTACTCGGAATGTATCCTGCCGCGCGGAAGGATACCCTATTGGAGTGATCCAATATAGTGCTACATAAACTCTGCGATACAGCTAATTCAACCTAGCTTCCGTTTCCGCTGAAAACTGGATATGGAAACGCCGCTCAGCCGTTTTCTTTTACGCCTGCTACGTTAGGTTAGCGTGGTTCAAACAACCCTAATGATTGGTTGGCAAATAGTGCCTTTCACAATGCTGATGATGGCTGCATGGTGCGGTTGGTGAGAAGAAACTGTGCGACTTCATCAAAAACTGACCTTTGATCACATGATTTATGTAAAGTTCATGCAATTGACATGTCGTCGCAAGACTGACAATTTTTATAACCATAAAGCACACATTGAAAGGCGGTGACAGAAGATGGTCAACGTCTTCCGTTTTCTGGCGAAATAGTTTAGGTTTTATGCCTCAATACTTGATTCTGTCATGAGCAAGTGCAGTGGGAATATACCAACCCCCCAAAAACTGATTGACAAATAAATAATTAAAAACAAAATCATGAATACACTGTTCTGGACATTCATAATATTAGGATTCAAAAATACTATTTTCAGTGTCTGAGTGTCAAGCAACCGGGTGTTTACAAGAACAAGGCACTTTCCCCCTCCCCTTCGAATCACTCGCATTTTATTCTCCCACTCGTCCCTCTTTCTGTTCTAGGCTCCCAGCTGAACAATCGCACGAGGACCACCGGCCCCAATAACCACCGAAATACAGAACAGTAAGTAACTGTCAGCTCGCTTTTCGAGCCGGGGATTCTCGAGAAATGAACATGGGAGTCGCTAGTCAAATTGTTTGGTGGGAGGGAGAAATAATGTGAACGGTTAAATCAAGAGAAATGTCGGGGAGCCATGATGGGCGCCCAAAATGAATGTTTACATTAACTGAGATACTGAGACAAAATATGAAAATAATCAAACATTTTCAGCGAATTCATTGCTAGTGAATCAAGATGTGTGCTAAAGCTTTAATTTGTAACAACCTGCCTCGATATCTTGAGAGCGATTGAAGATCTCGGTACTGCAGTGGCAGTGCGAGCCGGTGACCTGAAATAGTTACATTGAAACGGCGATCAAACAAAGGAATAGCACCGCGGTTGATACAATGTTGCTGTTGGTCAGCTAATAACAAACTATAATGTATTAATGTGTTTCTTGTCACTGTTTCAAATACGACAACCTCTAATATTATGCCTCTGTCCCCTTTTCTATGCTCTCAAGAATTGGAAAAGTGAGTATGATTGCGAAGTGTAGCCTAACATTAGTAAAATGTGGTTTAAGCTATTGCTTATTCATCGAATGACATACAAATCTAAACGTTTTCGTTGCAATGACGCAGTCTTAATAGCTTCCCCCCTCCCACATGGCCCCAATCCAAAGACGGGCATTTGAATGAGTACCTTAGATTTCCTCTCATTCACACGTTGCTCTTGCATGCTCCACGAGGAGGGTCCCAAGGTAGTGAAGGCACTTTAGACTAATTATGAAGCTGTCACCATTTAGGCTACTGTAAGTCTACTTACACGCCTATACTGTACCCTATTCCCAAAAGTGTTGCTTTTCCGGTAGGTCTGTATGCCGTATTAGGCTATAATGTTTCTTTGTTTGTTCATGGCTGGCGGCTGCTGAATGGATGAACATGCAGAACATTCTAATCTAATCACTACAGTTGTTTGGTCTCACGCTCACCAAGGAAGGTGAGTTACATAGGGTGTTTCATATAGGGCAACTATACTCACCTATCATGCATGAAATAATTTCATGAATGGCGAAATATCAGGATTTGAATAATTGTAACAAAAATATTTTTTAATCTATTTTAAAGCACATGGCTCAGCAATAGTACCATACTGCCAAGTTTGACATTAGTAGGCCCAAAAAAACAATTGGGGGAGGGGGGGAAATCGGTATAAGGAAATGTATTTCCTGTTTCTACTGTATGAATCATGAATGAGGCATGAATCGTCCTCCTTCATGAAAACTACAGCTGCATCCCATATAGCTAATAACTGTGGCAGGTTATGTTGTGTAGACATACTGTATAGAAGCTATGATTCTCATTCTATGCTGTGTACACAGGATTCATCCCACATTTATTATTATTATTATTATTGCACCCTATTCCCTTTATAGTACACTACTTTTGACCAGAGCTCTAGTGCACTATAAAGGGAATAGGGTGCCACTTGGTCTGCTCCACAGTGCGAGTTGCTCTTACCTGCATTAGTTATGACTGAGCATGCCGGTGCTGTTACTGTTATCGTCACCATTCACCACTACACAACACGTCATTCATTCACCAAGGCCCCCCAGTAACCTTGCTGAGTGATCATATTAAATGTTTTGCCCATTAAGGTTATGCAGAAACCTTTTCAGTTTGCATGCAGAATGTGCATGTTGATATATGCTGACATTATTGGCATTTGCTTGTGATTTGTAATTTTTAGTTTCACCATTTTGAAGTAGTCAACTGGGTGGGACTTTCAATCGGTTAAAGAAGCATCACATAATTCCATCCAGGTCACCAGAAGGGATCAGCCAATTAATTACTCATGAGCGTCCAATTGGCTCATTAATCCCCCCTCCTCCACTGTAACTATTCCCCA
Organism: Coregonus clupeaformis; assembly: GCF_020615455.1. NCBI lineage: Eukaryota > Metazoa > Chordata > Actinopteri > Salmoniformes > Salmonidae > Coregonus > Coregonus clupeaformis. Next base: position 77,960 of record NC_059217.1, on the reverse strand, counting down.
GGTCGTTGCTGTAAATGAGAATGTGTTCTCACTCAACTTGCCTGGTAAAATATGGGTTAAATAAACAAATAAAATGAGCAAGCATTCCATAACTGCAGGTGGCAGTAAATCGCCAATCTTGGCTTTATACCTGTTCAAACAACACACTCCAGGTGGCAGTATGCACACTTTCAGATTATTTACCAACTCATAGAAGTATTAAAATAAGAAAATTGACTACTTAAAAATGGAGATGGCCTCAATGGCGCTGCCCATTTTCTCAGACTCCATAATGGGACAGATACAATGTTGTGTGCTCTACATCTGAGTAGAGCTGAATATAAGTAGTCCAGAGACATGCTGGTTTAAGGGGTGTTTATCTACTATGGGTAGCCTCAGAAGTATGAGAATCCCAAGAACTCCAGAATGTAACATTGGCCATCAGGAGTTGTGTTCAGAAGGCATGAAATAGGAGTAAAACTTGTGAAACAGAGGCACTAGCCTATACCTACCTAGTTTACACTTTGAATATGTTTTCTCTTGTTTGTGCTCTTCAAACACAACCAGTGAAGTGGACATCATCCATCGTTCAGTTCATTATTCATAATTTCTTGGTCTGCTTGATCTGGTTATTTTTCAGTTATTTTCCGCTCTCTTCCTTTCCTGCATGCCTAAATGCATTCTGGGATTGGTCCATTGAATTATCTCTTAGCTCTGTTAAACTGAGATTTGCTTTGTAAGTTAAACTTACAAAGATACTAAAATTAGAAGATATTTAAAAGACATATAGTCTATATGGATCAATCTGTCTCTCTAAACTCATCTCTGTGTAACTAACCCTCTAGCCTGTCCCTGTCACTCTCTTTCTCTGCTTCGGATCAAAGATGATGCCTCAGAGGAACCCCTTGTGTCCAGCAATGGATCAGTCCGATCCTGATCTCCCTTCCAGACGCTGCCAGGTGGACTGTACCACTGAGGTGGCAGTGGAGGGAGGTCAGAGGAACGGGGGTGGTGCCGCTTCGTCCTCCCCAGAGAGTAGCAGCGTGAACGGAGACGTCAACGGTAAACGCAGTGGGAAGAGGCGTCGCCGTCGTAAACGCTCCGCTCAACCCGACAACCGCCCGGCTCCTGTTGCCATGGTGACTCAGCCACCTGGCCAAGAGCAAGGGGAGGAGCCCCAGCTTTGCCAGGGGGGCAGTAGCCACACCTCTACCAACCCTGCTCCTGACTCCCCCAGCGCGGTCCTGCTCGGCCTGCGGTCTGAGTGTGGTTCAGTGTGGTTTGACCGCAGTGTGTATGAGCAGGCTGAGAGTCTGTATCACTGCTGGTTGGCACACTCTGCCAACGGGGCGATGACACGGCCCAGCGGCTCACCCCCAACCCTGACTGCTGACAACCACCCCACCTCCCTTCAACCCTCACTATCACCCTCAGCCCCGAACCACCCCAGAACCCCTCCACCCATAGTCGCCGAAGAGCATCGCATTGTTGCAGAGCCCCTGCAGCCAGCAGCCCCAGACTTCCTAGCCCTCCCTGCCAACAGCCCCAGCACGCCAGACGAGGGGTACCTGTCCCTGACCCAGACCCCCCAGGCAGCCTCCACATCCCCACTGACCCCAGCCCTGGCCCCTGGCCAGCCGGTGAATGGGCTCCCCCGTCTCCCCATGGAGCTGCTGAGGGACGTGTGGCTGGAGAAACCTCTCTACGACCGGGCCGAGGCAGCCTTCTACCAGAGCCTCTACGGAAGCAACCGCTCTCCCACCGGCAACAACCTGGGTAGTGGAGCTTCCGCCTCACGTACCAACCCCAATGCTCCCTCAACCTCCAGAGGTAGTGGAGACCACCCACATAGTCTTGTTGAGGAGGAGGAGGAGGAGGAGACAGAAGTGGTAGAAGAAGCATCCGTGGTCTCGCAGGGGAAGCTCGAAATCTTCCATTCTCTGCGCACAATTCAGGAGGAGGAGGAGCCTGCTGACGTCGCAGAGGAGGAAGGCGTAGCCATGTCGGTGGGAGGAGTCTGTTACTTCCTGCATCCTGACAGTGAGAGGGTGTGGCTGGACCAGGGACGCTATGAGGCTGCAGAGAGCCGTTTCTACAGTTACCGCCAGATTGTACCTGCAGAGTCAACAGTAGCAGACCGAGAGGAGGGGGCTCGTGGGAAAGAAGATGCTGGGGTGTCGGCCACATCGTTACCACAACCGTCATCGTCATCGGTCGCCTGCACCGGCCCTCTGAGGGACAAGTATGACCCATCCCAGGAGACTGGACCTCTACAAACACAGCCAGCTTCATTTACTCTTTCTCCTTTTCCCCTTATTTTTTATCCTTTTCAGTGATGTTCTATGTCTTGATTTGGTTCATTTGTTTGTTTCACATAATTTAGTTCACTTTGTGTTTTGTTTGCTCATTTGTCTCTTTGTGTTTTTATTCGGTTTTAGATGTTATCCTTTTCAGTTTTTCTTTTTTTCTTGCTTGATGTGTTTTACTCAATGTTAGTGGTTTTCAAAGATTTAGCTTACTTCTAAGGATGATGTTAGCAGACGTGAGGGGTGGGTGTGACTGGGAAAGAGAAAAGTGGTCTTGTCTGTAACTTGTGGGACACAGATGGTTAAAACAGAGGGACACAAGCTTTCTAATGGACTGAATGTTACCTTACTAACCATTGTTATCCTCTCCTCCTCTCTCCTCTCTCTGTCCGTGTAGCACCATGAGTTCAGCAGTAGACTACATTTGTCCAGGAGAAGATCTGGTTTGATAAGCCTCGCTATGATGAGGCGGAGAGACACTTCTACGAACACATTAACAGCACCTCTCACCCAGCACAGGTAGCACATTCCTTTAGTTTGTGTGTGTGTCAATGCTCTCCACCCTCTGTGTCTGTATCTTCCTCACACGTCACCACCTGATATCGACTACTGCATTTTTGGGAAAGAGCTAGCAAGAAAGGCATTTCACTGTACTTATGCACGTGACAATAAAACTTGAAATGTCTCTGGTGTGTGAATGCCTACATCCTGTCAGACCTGGTCTCCTGTACTGTACCCTGTAGGAGCTGGGAGCCAACACCATCCTGCAGGACATAGCCCGGGCAAGAGAGAACATCCAGAAGTCCCTAGCAGGAGTGAGTTATAATATAAACCCATCCAAGCCTTTTTACAACCATCTATCTCACATGATCTGTTTTAAAGCTGCACTGAAAGTAAGATGGTTATATTTAATATAGATACTTTATTAAATGTAGTTTTACAGGGACAGTGCACATTAATTAACATTACTGTAAATGTGCCAGTTTTAGCCAGCCGGCTAGTTTTCTACTGCAGTCCCTGTTTGTCTGTTACATGGTCAAACACACGTAAGCCGGCTGAACCAGCCATATCTGACCACACGGCTAAGGCTACACGTCACAGGGAAACATGAGGTGTGTTTACTTTGACCCTGAGCTGCTGCAAAGAGCCTTGAAAACCCTGGGTCATATTCATTAGTGCACGCAATGGAAAACGCTTTACAACAAAAACGAGCATTTTTTTTTGGGACAAGTTCAGGTAATTACGGTCGGTATGGTTTCTAGTGAATACAACCCAGGTCTATCACTTTCACTTGGAGAACAAACAGGTGTATGCGTGTGTGCTTTTCATGCTCTGGCTTAGTTAACAGGAAATCCTGATGTGTGATTTTGCGAGTTGTCACGGGTATCTGTGTGTATTTAATTTCAGGCCCAGCCATTCCTGCATGTTTTAGTAGCATGTTGTGGTTCGGATGTGTTGGTTTAAGCCTCAGGTGTGTGTGTGTGTGTAGGTTTCCACAGGTGTAACCTGCTGAGGCAAGATTTCTATTTGTGCAAAAGCATGATTTCTTGCATGACTGGCTAGCCCTTCATTTCTCTGATTCCTCTTTAGACCAACCCTGGGTATACTGTACCTCTGCCTGATCCACCTTGTAGCTTTCGCTCTCTTTCTGCCACAGTCCCTTCTGCACCTCCCAACCTCATTCAACTCGTTCCCTCTTTCCCTTCCTCCCTCCTTCCTTCTCTCCCCACACCCCAGCTGAAGAATTCGCTGTTACCTAGCAGAGGCTTTGATCAACCCCAGAACCCCCATCCCGTAAGTGTTCCACTGTGTGTCACAGTAGCTAGAGACCCCCCCCCAAGAGCAAGGTCACAGACTTGTGCACACACTCACACAAACAAACAAACCGTTGTTCCTCCTTCATTCTCCCTGAATGATGGGTCTGCTTCTCTGTCTCTGTCTATCTGTCTCCATGGTCTGCCCTGTCCTTATCCACCCTCCTCTGAGCTTACTCCCTCTCTATGTGCTGCTGATATTGACACTTGTGTTTGTTTGGTTTTCAAAGAGTTGTGATTGGTCAGCTTCAGGATTCTAATATTTGGACACCTCCATGTATAATGCTCCAGAGGGGTTACCTGGGTTTCTTGAAACTTTCGTCTGATCATCACCAAGACCACACTCTAAAGTACCCTTTCTTCCTCAGTGAGACAGCTTTGCATGAGCTGCAATTGTAGCTGTTGGCCATTCTGTGCCTCTAGCTGCCTCTGTGCCTGTAGGTGATGGTGGTTATTTATGTGGTGATGTATGATGTAGAACTGTGTTCATCCTATTCATGTCTGCACTGTCTCCTCAATTTAACTGGTTGTGGTGGTACCTGAGTTTAGCCACTAGAGGTTACTGGTGATATGCTTAGTGATCTGCTGACACTTTCGTGTGTGTGTGTTCAGAGTGCAGCTAATGGGGTAGGAGATCAAGGCGAACTCATCACACGGATTAAGAGCCTGGAGCTAGAGAACCACAGTCTGCACCAAGGTGTGTGTGTGTGTATGTATACTGAACAAAAATGTAAACGCAACATGTAAAGTGGTGGTCCCATGTGTCATGAGCTGAAATAAAAGATCCCCAAATTGTCCATATGCACAGAAAACATATTTCTCTGAAATGTTGTGCACAAATTTGTTTACGTCCCTGTTAGTGAGCATTACTCCTTTGCCAAGATAATCCATCCACCTGACAGGTGTGGCATATCAAGAAGCTGATTAAACAGCATGAACATTACACAGGTGCACCTTGTGCTGGGGACAATAAAAGGCCACTAAAATGCGCAGTTTTGTCTCACAACACAATGCCACAGATGTCTCAAGTTTTGAGGGAGCGCGCAATTGGCATGTTGACTGCAGGAATGTCCACCAGAGCTGTTGCCAGAGAATGGAATGCTAATTTCTCTACTATAAGCCGCCTCCAACGTCGTTTTAGAGAATTTGGCAGTACGTCCAACCAGCCTCACAACCGCAGACTACGTGTAACCACGCCAGCTCAGGACCTCCACATCCGGCTTCTTCACCTGCGGGATTGTCTGAGACCAGCTACCCGGACAGCTGATGAAACTGAGGAGTATTTCTGTCTGTAATAAAGCCTTTTTGTGGGGAAAACTTCATTCTGATTCGCTGGTCCTGGCTCCCCAGTGGGTGGGCCTATGCACATCCATAGATTAGGGCCAAATTAATTCGTTTAAATTTACTGATTTCCTTATGAACAGTAACTCAGTAAAATCGTTGTCACATGTTGCGTTTTATATTTTTGTTCAGTGTATGTAATCTTATAGAAGTGTGTCCACATGTATAGAGATGAAATTACCAATCTGTAATGTTACTGAAAGGTGTGTTTGTTTCCCTTTTTGTGTACAGAATGTCTAATCTGTATTGCAGATGTTATAACTAATCTGTAATCTTACTGACTTTCTTTCTTCTGTGTCTCTGTAAGTGGTGGAGGACCTGCGGTCAGCTCTGTCTAAATTGGAGTGTCGGGTAGCGGTTCTGGAGAAATCACCGTCGGCAGCTCCAGTCTCTGCAGCCCCCTGTACAAACGTAAGTCCCTCTCGCTCTGGTCCTGTGTGGCTTAGTTGGGAAGAGCTTGGTGCGCGCAATGCCAAGGTTGTGGGTTCAATTACCGCAAGGATCGCAAACACATACTAAAAATGCATGCACTCACTGTAGTCTGTCGCTTTGAATAAAAGCATCTGCTAAGTGGCCATTGTCTTTCGACAGATGGCGTCATTCTTACGGGACAAGTAGCCATGGACTATTATTAGTGCATACTGAGTCGTCGTGTCTTCTGACGTGACACAAAGCGGCATATATTTGTATGTTCATATGTCTACCCCTGTGTGTGTGTGAGTGTGTGTGTATATATATATATAATATGTATTTATTTATCTACCTCTCCCCTCCTCTTCAGGGAACCTCTGTCCAGCAGCAGAAGACCAGCCCCCCAGTGGAGGATATAGATGATGATGATGATATGGATCTGTTCGGCAGCGATGAAGAGGAGGATGCGGAGGCTGAGCGAATCAAAGAGCAGAGGCTGAAAGAGTACGCAGAGAAGAAGGCAAAGAAACCCACCCTCATCGCAAAGTCCTCCATCCTATTGGACGTCAAGCCTGTATGTCACATAGACCCCGCACTCTTGCTAACGCTCTCTCAAATCACTATACAATATTTAAAAAATATTAATGGTATTTTTGTGTCTTCATGACATTAAAATCTTCTTCCCTGTTATGTTCTTCCTCTCTCCCACCTACCCTCTCTCCCTTCCTCCACCTCCCTCCACTCTCTTACAGTGGGATGATGAGACAGACATGGCTAAGCTGGAGGAATGTGTGAGGTCTGTTGTCGCTGACGGTCTACTTTGGGGTCAGTCGAAGCTGGTTCCCGTGGGTTATGGTATCCGGAAGCTACAGATCCAGTGTGTTGTCGAGGACGACAAGGTCGGGACAGACCTGCTAGAGGAGGAGATCACAAAGTTCGAGGACTATGTGAGTACAGGCGCGCGCACACACGTAATCCTTGGGGGGTCCACAATGAAGGATCACATTTAAACTGACACACACACACACACTTTGTACAGGTTAGCTTACCCAAATTAGAGATGGTTGTGTACTTTACCTTGATGAATGTTATCTCTAGTCTCTTGTTCTGCAGGTCCAGAGTGTTGACGTAGCAGCTTTCAACAAGATCTGATTCCACCTTCCTCTTCATTGGGCCCGTCCCACATGGCACTCCAGTCCCTCTGTAGTGCTCTGCTTTAGACCAGAACCCTATGAGCTGGTCAAAGTTAGTGCACTATGTAGAGAGTAGCGTGTCATTTGGGACGTAGCAATTTTCCCAGTCCGTCCCTTGCTGCTGTTTGTCACACGGTTAATAATAAAGAGCTTTTGGTGCACTTTAACTATTTTCTTGTCTGTCTCTCTTTGGTATTAACACATTTTTGGGGCCGTGTGGGGAACAATGGTAGGAAATAAAGGGTCAAATGTATCCCTAGGTGTGTATGAGGTAGCGGCATGATCCTACAAGATACAGTGCATTCGGAAAGTATTCAGACCCCTTGACTTTTTCCACATTTTGTTATGTTACAGCCTTATTCTAAAATTGATGAAATTGTTCTTTCCCCCCTCATCAATCTACACACAATACCCCATAAGGACAAAGCAAAAGCAGGTTTTTAGAAATTCCTGCAAACTTGAACTAGAAATGAAAAACAGAAATATCACATTTATATAAGTATTCAGATGCTTTACTCTACTTTGTTGAAGCGCCTTTGGCAGCGATTACAGCCTCGAGTCTTCTTGGGTATGACGCTACAAGCTTGGCACACCTGTATTTGGGGAGTTTCTCCCAGATCCTCTCAAGCTCTGTCAGGTTGGATGGGGAGCGTTGCTGCACAGCTATTTTCAGGTCTCTCCAGAGATGTTCGATCGGGTTCAAGTCCGGACTCTTGCTGGGCCATTCAAGGACATTCAGAGACATCCCGAAGCCACTCCTGCATTGTCTTGGCTGTGTGCTTAGGGTCGTTGTCCTGTAGAAAGGTGAACCTTTGCCCCAGTCTGAGGTCCTGAGCACTCTGGAGCAGGTTTTCATCAAGGATCTCTCTGTACTTTGCTCCGTTCATATTTGCCTTGATCCTGACTAGTCTCCCAGTCCCTGCCGCTGAAAAACATCCCCACAGCATGATGCTGCCACCACCATGCTTCACCGTAGGGATGGTGTCAGGTTTCCTCCAGATGTGACACTTGGCATTCAGGCCAAAGAGTTCAATTTTGGTTTCATCAGACAAGAGAATCTTGTTTCTCATGGTCTGAGAGTCTTTAGGTGCCTTTTGGCAAACTCCAAGCGAGCTGTCGTGTCTTTTACCGAGGAGTGGCTTCCGTCTGGCCACTCTAGCATAAAGGCCTGATTGGTGGAGGGCTGCTGTGATGGTTGTCCTTCTGGAAGGTTCTCCCATCTCCACAGAGGAACTCTGGAGCTCTGTCAGAGTGACCATCGGGTTCTTGGTCACCTCCCTGACCAAGGCCCTTCTCCCCCGATTGCTCTGTTTGGCCAGGCGGCCAGCTATAGGAAGAGTCTTGGTGGTTCCAAACTTCTTCCTTTTAAGAATGATTGAGGCCACTGCGTTCTTGGGGACCTTCAATGCTGCAGAAATGTTTTGATACCCTTCCCCAGATCTGTGCTTCGACACAATCCTGTCTTGGAGCTCTACGGACAATTCCTTCGACCTCATGGCTTGGTTTTTGCTCTGACATGCACTGTCAACTGTGGGAACTTATATAGACAAGTGTGTGCCTTTCCAAATCATGTCCAATCAATTGAGTTTACCACAGGTGGACTCCAATCAAGTTGTAGAAACATCTCTCAAGTTGCAGAAACATCTCAAGGATGATCAATGGAAACAGGATGCACCGGAGGTAAATTCAGAGTCTCATAGCAAAGGGTCTGAATACTTATCTAAGTAAGGTAATTTGTTTTCTATTTGTAATACATTTTCAAAAATGTCTAAAAACCTGTTTTCGCTTTTGTCATTATGGGGTATTGTGTGTAGATTGCTGAGGGACATTTTTTATTTAATCCATTTTAGAATAGGCTGTAATGTAACTGTGGAAAAAGTCAAGGGGTCTGAATACTTTCCGAAGGCACTGTATATCAGTCATTCTCAACCTTCTTTATAAAGCGAAGGCTCTGGAGCCCTTGATATCAAACCAACTGTTCTTACATTGTGTGCATTTCTGTATTCAAACAAGGCGAGGTGATCACTAATGGATGTATAATACTTTTTTGGGGGTGACGGCATACAGTAGGAGAATATTTATAGCTATATGAATGGGGAGAATGGCAAATGACTGGGATTTCCTTCGCACCGATCTGTCAACTCATCCATCTCTTGCTAACATAATGATCATTCATTGTTCGACAACATCTTAATACTTATCATAATCTGTGTAACCGTGGTGCTTTGCTGCATGCTCTTTTTTATCATTTTGGCATATCCCCACAGAGGATTCCAAACCAAGCCAGAACACAGGGTAGAAATCCTCAGGGAATTCAGTCGTAACTGTATGGAGGGGTTTAACAGAAGAATGGTGCCTGTTCAAGAAGGATAGAGGGATATTTTTCACGTTGTTGATGGCATTTGAGACATACTCATGGATTTTGTCAGATAATGCCCTAAAGCTGTGTTCACATTGGCAGTTTGAAGTGTCTCAAATCCTATTCAATTTCTGATTCAAATCTGTTCTTTTTCTTGCAGTCTGAACAGCCAAATCACACATGGAATCGGATATTTCATGCCACATTTCAAACCAACTTTGTAGGTGGTTTGAAGTCATACCAATCTGATTCCCAGCCATGTGACTTTTGTCTGAATGGTGAAATCTGATTTATTTGCCCTCAAGTAGCTTTTAGACTATTATTTGGCATATCTTGTTGCTTGCTAGCTACTCTGACAGTTTGACAAGAACATGGTAGCTAACTAGCATGTTAATTGTTTACAAACAAATTGGTGAATTTGCTAGAAAGCTAAACAGCTAGTTGACTGCTGTGGCTAGCCAAAATGTATTTGTTTTGGAAGTTGGATCATCTTATCCTTTGAGGCTTAAAGTGTTCTTACACTATGATTTTGAACATCCATGGCAGGCATTGTTGTCACCTTAGCTTGCTACATAACTTCTGAGTGATCGGAAGCACGAGCACCACCAATCAGCCTACACCACTGTGCACACCCGTCGTTACTATGACAACTAGCATAGCCATGTAAGCAAATGACTGCTGTCTGAATACACATCCGATTTGGTCACTTGTAACTTGCTGTTTGGACAGTCAGTAGTCCAAAACGGAATTTAAAAACAAAACTGATTTGACCATTAAGGCCTGCAGTGTGAACAAGCCCTCAAACTAAACTCTGAAGCCAGTTCCACTGCATTTTTTTCATTGTTCCCCTCAAATCAGGGACTGATTTAGACCTGGGACACGAGGTGGTTGCAATGAACTATCAGGTAGAACAGAAAATCAGCAGGCTCCCGACCTCGTAGGGTAAGAGTTAAATACGCATGCCCTATAGTGTTTGCTTCTGGGAATACTGTCCTGTGTACTGTAGTTGGAGGGAGGTGTGTGTATCATGAAGTAACTCCATAATGATTGATACTTGATACCTTAATTGTAAAATATGTCTCATCACCCCACAACATTCTTAATATTAGGTTGTAAGCTTTTTTAATAATTGTTTGGATATTTTCACAGATAAGGTTGTATTAAAGGGGAAATCTGGTACATCCACTTTTGGACTTTTAAATTAATGAATATATATAGCCATTTATTCTTGAATATAACTCATACATTTTTCTCATGAGCTTAGTTCACTCTCTTATGGTATTGTAAACAAACACAGCTTCTAAACATGGTTTAAAAAAATCTGTAATCTCATGGATGGTCAGTCCTTGCATCTATAGCTCCGCCTATGAATTTGAGTGGTTGCATTTCTTCAACCATTTCAGTGGCCTTGTGTTTTGAGTGGCTCGATCCCCGGCCGAGTCATACCAAAGACTGTAAAAATTGTACCCAGTGCATATCTGCTTAGCACTCAGCATTAGCACCCCCCCAAAGAGTGAAGGGGTGAACCACTTTGTTATTTGAATCCCAGATTGCACCGTTGTCAAAATAACAGTGTATAAGGGAACCAAAATTGCACACAATGATACTTTTCAAACAGACAATGGTAGACATTTTCCTTTATTTGGTTTTGTAGTGGATTCAATCAAGGGCTGATGGAACTAGCTACTAGCTAGCTTGCTAAATCTGTCACATTTACAGAAATGTTGAATGATGTGAATTTGTCCCTGTCAAATAAATGTAATGAAATCCACTCTACGCTTTATAACCATTCTTCTACTGAGGAGAGGAGAATCTGCCGAGAAACAGGATGCTTTTGGTCTTGTTGTGCCTGATGAAGAAGAGGAAGGGATGGTCAGCTGTGAAGTGTTCCTCTCGGATCATACAGAACGCTATTATCCCAGCAGTGGCGGCGGCAGCCTCTGTCCCCTCCTCGTTCACCTCCACAAAGGCCTTATGGGCCACCGTAGACAGGAAGAGCCCCCCCTCCCCGTTCATCCCAGACAGGTCGGCCCTGCCCCCCTCAAACACATCCTTCATGCCCAGCTGGATCAGGGCCTCATTCAGCTCGTAGTTCTCCTCCAGTTTGAACTTGGGCAGGTGAACTATGACCTCTGTGCCCGTGTCCATGTTGTCTCTGCTGGTCCACTCATCCAGTTTCTCCATGGTCAGCTCTCTCTCTAGCTAAAATGGTGCACAAAGTTAAAACCCAGTCAGTATACAGAGAAGAAGTTGAAACGCAGACAGTTAAAACCCAGTCAGTATATAGAGAAGAAGTTGAAACACAGACAGTTAAAACCCTGTCAGTGTAGAGAGGAGTAGCAGCATTGACACCCCATTATTATACAGAAGATAGATGATACTGGAGTAGTGTGATTTTCAGCAGCCTACCCGGACCTGAGCCAAGTACACACCTAGTGGCAAATGATGTGCAGAAAATGCTAAAATAGGTACCATGACTTGCATTGGATTTGTGCCACAAATGCTCAAATGTTTAGCATTTGGAAACCGTGCCAGGGAAACAAAACCAAAGCATGGATTGCTGTCATACCTTGTCCATAGTCTGTTTACAGGGTAAGGAAACCAATGTAATTTGGGTGAAGTATCCCTTTAACTATAGGAGGTTTTGTAGTGTAGCGAACAGAGGGACAGGGAAGCGTACCCGAGTTGCTGGCATGAAAAGCAAAACCCCCTACGCATCGAGCCAATAGGGTTAACCCACTTTGGGGGGAATTTTAGTATGGCTCATCAGTGAGCATTGCTTCAGTAGTGTGAAAAGGTTACAGGAGGTTGTGTATACCTTCACTAGGGGATCAGATCCATCAGTGGCCTCCTCAGGTAGCAGGACAAACATACTGAGCTCCTCATCCACATAGGGAAGCTCCACGATCTGGAGGTTATAGTCTGGGACGTAGTTAAAGGGGAACTTCTTCATCTGGTGCATCATCTGAACTGGCTTGCTTTCATTCTGAAAATTCCCAGATCATCATAGACAAGGAGAATGAGTTCATCTGACCACCATATAATTCACAATAGGCCTATACAGTGTAACTTTGTTTTGTCTCTTGGATGATGCACAAATGTGTCAAACCTTTGCTTGTACCACTGCTAAAAAGAAGGCCCATATGAAGCGAGCTTTTGAATCCTTTTTGGATTTACACAACTTTCCATATCTTCTAGCAGTGTAGTATATAATTCTATTATACAGACAATACTCCATTATTTAATTACTGAGCATAGATATCTATCTAGATATTATTGCCAATATCCACCTGGTTTATTTTGAAGGGCATCTCTTTGGTGTCTTTTTGGTCAAATCGATTCAGCCAGTTTCCTTTGAAGTAGATGGCGTTGACTAGGGCCAACCTTGTCATAACACTGACTGTCCCCGGCTTCAGCAGATCTTTGATTTTATCTGTAAACACAAACATACAAACACGCATGCACACACACACACACACACACACACACACAATTAAACAAACTAAACCAAAAGCAACTCTAAAACAAGAAGTCCCATATGGTTCTAATGATGTAATTTAAGCATAGACACATTTATTAATCTCATGTTGAGTTCCATGTTAGCTGATCCTAGTTACAGATCTGTTGGTTCAATCAATCAAATGTATTTATAAAGCCCTTTTTACATCAGCAGATGTCACAAAGTGCTTATACAGAAACCCAGCCTAAAACCCCAAACAGCAAGCAATGCAGATGTAGAAGCACGGCAGCTAGGAAAAACTCCCTAGAAAGGCAGGAACATAGGAAGAAACCTAGAGAGGAACCAGGCTCGGACGGGGTGGCCAGTCCTCTTCTGGCTGTGCCGGTAGAGATTAGAAGAGTACATGGCCATTAAGGCTAGATTGTTCTTCAAGATGTTCAAACGTTCATTAATGACCAGCAGGGTCAAATAATAATGGTTGCTGTTCTTTAATCTAATCTAAATTTGTGTGTTTAGTGTATGCTGTTGTATTTATGTTGTGTTTTCCCCCCCCCTGTATTGCACTACAAATTTCCCAACTGGGACAATATATGTGATTGATTAACTGAATGATTGATTGATATGTTAAATGATCTTACTCTCTGTCTGCTGTTCCACCCAGCCGTTGATCTCTCCTCTGGTCTCCTCTGCTGCGCCGAGGAAGTCCACTGCCTTCATGTCTGCATGGTAGAACTTGTGGGTGGATTCTAAAAACTCCTACAGCAGAGTGAAACAGTTCAATTAGCATATAGAGAAGTTCAGTAGAACTCCTACAGCAGAGTGAACAGTTCAATAAGCATATAGAGGACAGTAGAACTCATACAGCAGAGAGAACAGTTCAATAACAGTTAAATCTTCCAATGGCATTGAGGAGTACACCACATCAGTCACTGGCTTCATCAATAAGTGCATCGATGACGTCGTCCCCACAGTGACTGTACGTACATACCCCAACCAGAAGCCATGGATTACAGGCAACATCCGCACTGAGCTAAAGGGTAGAGCTGCCGCTTTCAAGGAGCGGGACTCTAACACGGAAGCTTATAAGAAATCCCGCTATGCCCTCCGACGAACCATCAAACAGGCAAAGCGTCAATACAGGACTAAGATCTTATCGTACTACACCGGCTCTGACGCTGGTCGGATGTGGCAGGGCTTGCAAACTATTACAGACTACAAAGGGAAGCCCAGCCGCGAGCTGCCCAGTGACACGAGCCTACCAGACGAGCTAAATTACTTCTATGCTCGCTTCGAGGCAAGCAACACTGAAACATGCATGAGAGCATCAGCTGTTCCGGAAGACTGTGTGATTACACTCTCCGTAGCCGATGTGAGTAAGACCCTTTAAACAGGTCAACATTCACAAGGCCGCAGGGCCAGACGGATTACCAGGACGTGTACTCCGAGCATGCGCTGACCAACTGGCAAGTGTCTTCACTGACATTTTCAACCTCTCCCTGTCTGAGTATGTAATACCAACATGTTTCAAGCAGACCACCATAGTCCCTTTGCCCAAGAACACTGAGGTAACCTGCCTTGTGGTCCTCTGTAGTTCAATTGGTAGAGCATGGCGCTTGTAACGCCAGGGTAGTGGGTTCGATCCCCGGGACCACCCATATGTAAAAATGTATGCACACATGACTGTAAGTCGCTTTGGATAAAAGCGTCTGCTAAATGGCATATTATTATATTATTATTAAATGACTACCGACTAGTAGCACTAACATCTGTAGCCATGAAGTGCTTTGAAAGGCATAGCCATGGCTCACATCAACACCATTATCCCAGAAACTCTAGACCCACTCCAATTTTGCATACTGCCCCAACAGATCCACAGATTATGCAATCTCTATTGCGCTCCACACTGCCCTTTCACACCTGGACAACACCTATGTGAGAATTCTAATCATTGACTACAGCTCAGCGTTCAAAACCATAGTGCCCTTCAAAGCTCATCACTAAGCTAAGGACCCTGGGACTAAACACTTCCCTCTGCAACTGGATCCTGGACTTCCTGACGGGCCGCCCCCAGGTGGTAAGGGTAGGTAATAACACATCCGCCACGCTGATCCTCAACACAGGGACCCCTCAGGGGTGCGTGCTCAGTCCCCTCCTGTACTCCCTGTTCACTCATGACTGCATGGCCAGGCACGACTCCAACACCATCATTAAGTTTGCCGATGACACAACAGTGGTAGGCCTGATCACCGACAACGACGAGACAGCCTATAGGGAGGAGGTCAGAGACCTGGCCATGTGGTGCCAGGACAACAACCTCTCCCTCAACGTGATCAAGACAAAGGAGATGATTGTGGACTACAGCAAAAGAAGAGGACCGAGCACGCCCCCATTCTCATCAATGGGGCTGTAGTGGAGCAGATTGAGAGCTTCAAGTTCCTTGGTGTCCACATCACCAACAAACTAACATGGTCCAAGCACACAAAGACAGTCGTGAAGAGGGCACGACAAAACCTTTTCAGGAGACTGAAAAGATTTGGCATGGGTCCTCAGATCCTCAAAAGGTTCTACAGCTGCACCATCAAGAGCATCCTGACTACTGCATGGTATGGCAACTGCTCGGCCTCCGACAGCAAGGCACTACAGAGGGTAGTGTGTACGGCCCAGTACATCACTGGGGCCAAGCTTCCTGCCATCCAGGACCTCTATACCAGGCAGTGTCAGAGGAAGGCCCTAAAAATGGTCAAAGATTCCAGCCACCCTAGTCATAGACTGTTCTCTCTGCTACCGCACGGCAAGCGGTACCGGAGCGCCAAGTCTAGGTCCAAGAGGCTTCTAAACAGCTTCTACCCCCAAACCATAAGACTCCTGAACATCTAATCAAATGGTTCTACAGCTGCACCATCAAGAGCATCCTGACTACTGCATGGTATGGCAACTGCTCTGCCTCCGACCGCAAGGCACTACAGAGGGTAGTGTGTACGGCCCAGTACATCACTGGGGCCAAGCTTCCTGCCATCCAGGACCTCTATACCAGGCAGTGTCAGAGGAAGGCCCTAAAAATGGTCAAAGATTACAGCCACCCTAGTCATAGACTGTTCTCTCTGCTACCGCATGGCAAGCGGTACCGGAGCGCCAAGTCTAGGTCCAAGAGGCTTCTAAACAGCTTCTACCCCCAAACCATAAGACTCCTGAACATCTAATCAAATGGCTACCCAGACTATGACCCCCCCCCCCTTTACGCTGCTGCTCTCTGTTTATTATCTACGCTGCTACTCTCTGTTTATTATCTATGCATAGTCACTTTAATAACTCTACCTACATGTACATATTACCTCAATTACCTCGACTAACCGGTGCCCCCGCACATTGACTCGGTACCGGTACCCCCTGTATATAGCCTCGCTATTGTTATTTTTACTGCTGCTCTTTAATTATTTGTTACTTCTATTTCGTATTATTTTATATTGTATTTCTTTGTGATTTTTGGGGGTATTCTTTCTTAAAACTGCATTGTTGGTTAAGGGCTTGTAAGTAAGCATTTCACTGTAAGGTCTACACCTGTTGTATTCGGTGCATGTGACAAATCAAATTGTATTTTATTTGAATAAGCATATAGGGAAGTACAGTAGAACTTCTGGGTGGAGTCTAAGAACTCCTACAGCAGACAGTAATAATAACACAGTCAGTCTGTTGTGTCTTTAAATAAAGCCCAGCATATCCGTAAATGTGATAAGATTGTATAGATTAGTAGACTGTAAAGTGGTAAAGTGGCTGTTACTTGCATGAAAAGTATAGTTTATAGGGAAACTCACAGTCAGGAAGTTGCAAGTCTTCTCTCCATAGAGACGGTTGGCCAGTTTCAGGGTGTAAGATGCAGAGGGAGAGTTGATATCTCCATTGAGTGTCTGGAAATCTGTGTGGACGTCTTTAGTCAAGTTGAATGACAGAACCTGGGGAGAATTCAGAGAGGAAAGATTGTGGTTAGGGTTGCAAAACAACTGGTAATTTACCAAAGTTACCAGAATTTTTTGTCATTTACAGGTAATCTATTGCAATTGAAGGTAACTTTGGTAAATACGGTTTACTTGAATAACTTTTATATTTATATGTATTTGTTCAAACTATTCATTTTTATATCTGTGTCCATATTGTCCATGAGTTTTATAATGGATAGACCATATGGTTCAACAGAAAATAGCCAAATTAATGAAAAAACAAAACATCTAATTAACAATGGCATAATTTACAATTAACTCTGCAACTCATCCAACTTTTTTCACAACTGCCACCAGTTAAGTGGCAAAACATTTACAACAAAGACATATTTACACAGTAAAATAAATAAAAGAGTATAAAAATATAAACAATATTTCATGCTGAAACCCTCATTAAATACGAATGAACGCTATTCACCAAGTTGTGGGTTAAATTAGAATAAGGTTATACAGCTTTGTCATTCTTAAAAAAAATTAAAAAAAATCCTCTTATTTTATTCTTTCAAGTTTCCTAAATTCTGTTAGTTTACTGGTAAACCTAGAAAATTATCGGTAATATACCCTCCCTTTGCAACCCTAAACTAAATCAAGCTTGGACTATGTGTACAGTTGAAGTCGGAAGTTTACATACACTTAGGTACTTAACTAGTTTTTCAGCCACTCCACAAATGTCTTGTTGATGGCATGGCTTTAGAAGCTTCTGATAGGCTAATTGACATCATTTGAGTCAATTGGAGGTGTACCTGTGGATGTATTTCAAGGCCTACCTTCAAACTCAGTGCCTCTTTGCTTGACATGGGAAAAGAAATCAGCCAAGACCTCAGAAAAAAAATGGTAGATCTCCACAAGTCAGGTTCATCCTTGGGAGCAATTTCCAAACGCCTGAAGGTACCACATTCATCTGTACAAACAATAGTAAGCAAGTATAAACACCATGGGCCCACGCAGCCGTCATACCGCTCAGGAAGGAGACGCGTTCTGTCTCCTAGAGATGAACGTACTTTGGTGCGAAAAGTGCAAATCAATCCCAGAACAACAGCAAAGGACCTTCTGAAGATGCTGGAGGAAACAGGTACAAAAGTATCTATATCCACAGTAAAACAAGTCCTATATCGACATAACCTGAAAGGCCGCTCAGCAAGGAAGAAGCCACTGCTCCAAAACCGCCATAAAAAAGCCAGTTTGCAACTGCACATTGGGACAAAAAGCGTACTTTCTGGAGAAATGTCCTCTGGTCTGATGAAACAAAAATGGAACTGTTTGGCCATAATGACCATTGTTATGTTTAGAGGAAAAAGGGCGTCGCTTGCAAGCCGAGGAACACCATCCCAACCGTGAAGCACGGGGGTGGCAGCATCATGCTGTGGTGGTGCTTTGCTGCAGGAGGGACTGGTGCGCTTCACAAAATAGATGGCATCATGTTATGTGGATATATTGAAGCAACATCTCAAGACATCAGTCAGGAAGTTAAAGCTTGGTTGCAAATGGGTCTTCCAAATGGACAATGACCCCAAGCATAGTTCCAAAGTTGTGGCAAAATGGCTTAAGGACAACAAAGTCAAGGTATTGGAGTGGCCATCACAAACCCCTGACCTCAATCCTATAGAAAATTTGTGGGCAGAACTGAAAAAGTGTGTGCGAGCAAGGAGGCCTACAAACCTGACTCAGTTAAACCATCTCTGTCAGGAGGAATGGGCCAAAATTCACCCAACTTACTGTGGGAAGCTTGTAGAAGGCTACCTGACACGTTTGACCCAAGTTAAACAATTTAAAGGCAATGCTACCAAATACTAATTGAGTGTATGTAAACTTCTGCCCCACTGGCAATGTGATGAAAGAAATAAAAGCTGAAATAAATCATTCTCTCTACTATTATTCTGAAATGTCACATTCTTAAAATAAAGTGGTGATCCTAACTGACCTAAAACAGGGAATTTCTACTAGAATTAAATGTCAGGAATTGTGAAAAACTGAGTTTAAATGTATTTGGCTAAGGTGTATGTAAACTTCCGACTTCAACTGTAGATAAAGGGTAAAGTGCAGTGTACATCTCAGACAAAAAGAGATTGTCATGATGTAATACGCTTCTGTAAATGTACAGCTTTGCTTGGACACTTACTGACTCCACATGTGCGTCCCAAATGGCACCCTATTATTCCCTGCCCATAGCTCTATGGGCCCTGGTCAAAAGTAGTGCACTATATAGGGAATAGGGTGCCATTTGGGAAACAGTAACCTGTGGGTTTATAGCGCTTTTCCATGGTAACTAGCTGGACTGTGTCTTCCCGGAGGTAGATACTGCTGTGATACATTGTAAAGTACAAGTTCAGCAGCAATAGTCAGAGTTAGTAATGTCTTCTATCTATGTTACATGAAGCCTACTTTAAGGGTGTGTGTGGGGTGTATCTATGTCTGTGTATCGGAGTATGTGTGTGTTACCTTTGCCATCTGAGCAGCTGTGTCTCCTTTAGCTCCCAGGTAGACCATGGCCAGAGCTGAGCTGATACTGAAGGGGGAGACGAAGACATTCCCTGTGTTGGTCTGACCCAGAGTGCGGTACAGCTCCAAGGCAAAGGCTGTGATAGAGTTGCTGAGAGAAGCCATGGCTGATGACTGATCTGTCTGAAGAAAGGAGATTACAGTATTGTTTGACATATGCAGACTAATCAGATCATCATATCTACACTGATTTTAATGTGAAAATATGAAGTTTTGCAGCATCTTAAGTGACCAAAATCTTCTCCACACATCTCCCCATCACTAGCCTATTTCATTTTGGAAATAAAGTTATCATTGGTCCTGCATGACTCCTAATCATATTCACTCTAGTTTAGGGCTACACTGTATAGGCTACTCAATGACAGTGACAATAGAGAAATAGCTTCTAAGGCAGAATGTTATTGTTCATTTTAACTCGGTGCGCTCGCAGCCTCACTTACCAATTGCTATATGAAAGACATTTAATCGGCAAGCAAAATATCCACAAATAGCCTAAACTATCCGGGAGCAACCCGGAAGCAGAGGGTTTTCGAAGCAGGTTAGGAGAGCATTTTAGCTAACCCTGACCCTAACCCTTTTCCTAACCTTAACCGAATTCTTCAAACCTGCTACGTTAATTATCCTTACCTGCTGCGTAAATTCTCCTAACCTGTTACGAAAAAGTAACTTCCGGTCGTAGCTGTAGGCTATACCACCTAGTCAAAATGGTAAAAATATACAGCTGAAAGCAAAACGCAAGTAGGCTACACGTGTAGGCCTACAAATCACGCTACTGTAATGTTGCTTGGGATTAGGAAGACTAATATTCGTCACTTACCCGTTCTGCTTCCCTCTGTGTGAAAATATACGATATGCACAGTTCCAGTGAAAGAGAAACTAAACAGACGTAAAGACAGCAACTAGGTAATGCCTTCCTCAGCAGAGAACTGCAAATAAGCCCTGGAAATATGCTGCATATATCATTTGGTGCGTCCTTTAATATAGGCTATGCACTGCTCTACCGGAGCCATAAAACTGGGTGCGGACTGAATATACAGACCTGTCCACTTTGCCGAAGTCAGTTCGCCTATTGATATTGTCAGTTAGACTGAGTTAATTTTCACTAGGCTACTACCTGCTGGACTTTGGTCCCTCTGCCACACCTGCCCTGCTGAGATATAGGATGTCCAAGCAGGTGTTTTATCCTGGGCTGGCCCAGGTAACCCACATTTCAGGTTGACTTTAATGATTAACACATACACAACTTCATAGCAGAGTCAGAGCAGACAGACGCCATTACCAGTCACACCTTGAAAGAACCCATAATTTTTTGAATGTCTGGGGGGGGGTTAATTCCCTAATAATTGCACCACTTTTACGTACGAGGAAACCATGAATAGTTAGTTAAATACCCATAGTTAGTTAGTTAGCCCATAGATAGTTAACCAAATAGCTGTCCGGACTATTTAACTATCTGCATTGACCCTTTTTGCACTACATTTTTTGACTCATCACATATGCTGCTGCTACTGTTTATTATCTGTCACTTTCTTTCTAGTTATACAGTGCATTCGGAAAGTATTCAGACCCCTTGGCTTTTTCCACATTTTGTTATGTTACAGCCTTATTCTAAAATTGATTAATTTTTTAAAATATATTCTCATCAATCTACACACAATACCCCATAATGACAAAGTGAAAACAGGTATTTTAGAAATGTTTGGAAATGTATTAAAAATAAAAAACAGTATTCAGACCCTTTGCTATGAGACTCGAAATTGATCTCAGGTGCATCCTGTTTCCATTGATCATCCTTGAAATGTTTCTACAACCTGATTGGAGTCCACCTTGGGTAAAAACAATTGATTGGACATGATTTGGAAAGGTACACACCTGTCTATATAAGGTCCCACAGCTGACAGTGCACGTCAGAGCAAAAACCAAGCCATGAGGTCGAAGGAATTGTCTGTAGAGCTCCGAGACCGGATTGTATGCTTGTATAATTGTTTGTACTTTTACCCCTTTTTCATGATATCCAATTGGTAGTTACAGTCTTGTCCCATCGCTGCAACTCCCCGATGGACTCGGGAGAGGCGAAGGTCGAGAGCCACACATCCTCAGAAACACGACCCTGCCAAGCCGCACACTGCTTGCTTAACCTTGAAGCCAGCCGCACCAACGTGTCGGAGGAAACACTGTCCAGCAGGTGACCGAAGTCAGCCTGCAGGCACCCGGCCCGCCACAAGGAGTCGCAAGAGCGCGATGGGACAAGGAAATCCCGTCCGGCCAAACCCTCCCCTCACCCAGACAATTGTGCGCTGCCTCATGGGTCTCCCGGTGACGGCCGGCTGTGACACAGCCTGGGATCGAACCCGGGTCTGTAGTGACGCCTCAAGCAATGCGATGCAGTGCCTTAGACCGCTACACCACTCGGGAGACCAGGTCTCCATCATTCTTAAATGGAAGAAGTTTGGAACCACCAAGACTCTTCCTAGAGCTGGCCACCTGACCTAACTGAGAAATCGGGGGAGAAGGGCCTTGGTCAAGGAGGTGACCAAGTACCCGATGTTCACTCTGACAGAGCTCCAGAGTTCCTCTGTGGAGATGGGAGAACCTTCCAGAAGGACAACCATCTCTGTGGCACTCCACCAATCAGGCCTTTATGGTAGAGTGGCCAGATGGAAGCCACTCCTCAGTAAAAGGCACATGACAGCCCGCTTGGAGTTTGCCAAAAGGCACCTAAAGGCCTCTCAGATACTGAGAAACAAGATTGTACTCTTTGGCCTGAATGCCAAGCGTCACGTCTGGAAGAAACCTGGCACCATCCCTACGGTGAAGCAGGGTGGTGGCAGCATCATGCTGTGGGTATGTATTTCAGCGGCAGGGACTGGGAGACTAGTCAGGATCGAGGGAAAGATGAATGGAGCAAAGTACAGAGAGATCCTTGACGATAACCTGCTCCAGAGCGCTCAGGACCTCAGACTGGGGCGAAGGTTCACCTTCTAATAGGACAACGATCCTAAGCACACATCCAAGACAATGCAGGAGTGGCTTCGGGACAATTCTCTGAATGTCCTTGAGTGGCCTAGCCAGAGCCCGGACTTGAACCCGATCTAACATCTTTGGAGAGACCTGAAAACAGCTGTGCAGCAACGCTCCCCATCCAACATGACAGAGCTTGAGAGGATCTGCAGAGAATGGGAGAAACTCCCCAAATACAGGTGTGCCAAGCTTGTAGCATCATACCCAAGAAGACTCGAGGCTGTAATCGTTGCCAAAGGTGCTTCAACAAAGTACTGAGTAAAGGGTCTGAATACTTATATGTGATATTTCATTTATTAATTTTTAATACATTTGCAAAACAATCTAAAAACCTGTTTTTGCTTTGTCATTATAGGGTATTGTGTGTAGATTGATGAGGAAAACATATAATTTAATCAATTTTAGAATAAGGCTGTAACATAACAAAATGTGGAAAAAGTAAAGGGGTCTGAATACACTCCCGAATGCACTGTATCTACCTCAACTACCTCGTACCCCAGCACATTGACTCGGTACTGGTACCCCGTGTATATAGCCAAGTTATCGTTACTCATTGTGCATTTATTATTACTTTTATTATTACGTGTTCGACTTTTCTATTATTTCTCTATTTTCCTTCTCTCTGCATTGTTGGGAAGGGCCCGTAAGTAAGCGTTTCACTTTTAGTCTACTTTCAGTTCCGTTCCATTCCGATAGAAATAACACCATTCTCCACGCATTGTAATTTATAAATTGATAAAAGCTATAAATAGAGCTAGGTAAATGACTACTCTGTTAGCAGAAGGGGATAGTAAATACAAACAGCAATTGTTTTATATGATTTTTCCTCATGATCGCTGGAGACGAATGTGAAACCAGTCATATGGAAGCAAACTGAAAATCATATCAACATGAAATATATTGCGACCCCTTTTCCATAGTGAATTAGGTTATAAATAGCTGTGCCTTTATTCAGAATGATAATTGTATGTCCTCATAATTTGCGGGGATGAAATTTGGAGACACAACCTATAGGCTTCTTTAACGCCAAACCTACTGAGTTGATGTATGCGCTCTAGAATGCCCGGCCTTTTTATTTATTTATTTAGACAATTTGTATAATGTTAAAGATTAGCCACTATCGGGAGCCACCGTCAGTAATACCCACATACATAACTGTCACTTTAGTGTTCGTTTCCTTCAATTTGTAGCATACATTTTGCATCATTCCATTCCATTCCATGTATCTTTCTTTCCCCGGTTACACCTGTGTAGTTGCTCCTGAGGGTCACTAGCAACAGTGGATCTTATTAGGCTAATGTTGTGCAATAATTTGGGACATGTAGCCTATTTGAATCATTATGGAGCTCAGGCCACACGTAGCCGTTTAAACCTGCAGCACGGTTCATGACGACTGGACCATTGTCACAACAGTACCATGTTTAGTGAGGAATAGGGTAGATTTATAGGACTATTGTTCAACCCCTATTGTACACTTGTATCACCTCCCAATAATTCATGGACTGAACTTGACTATGGCAACTTTCAGGATGAATCAAACCACTGTATTTTCCCTCCTCGATGTTGGCTGAGAGAACTTTTGCCCCTTTCATATTTGGATGCAAGCCATCCCTCTTGTAAAACCAGGACCACTTCCAAAAGTTGTGAAAATTGTCAATTTACTCCAAATCCATCGAAGAACAGTAGGATTTACACCACTGGCTTAAATCCTACTATTCTTCTATGGATTTGGAGTACATTGACAATTCTCTCTGCCAACTTCGAGGAGGCTCATATAAAATATTGACCCCAAAAAAGCCCAGCCCCTAATTAGGTAACTCTTCCCATTCCCACTTTTTCACAGCATTATCATCATACTGCTACAGATAACCATATTGTGACCATAGAGTTTAATTCCACTGTTAGCTCTATTACTGCTAGCCCAATTGGGAAGCCCACTGTGGTAAGCTCGTGCTATTATTTAAATACCATAAATATGGATACCATCGCTGTTTTCAAATCACATAGAGGGCTTGGGCAGTTACATATCAAAGTACGAAGTCTGATGTCAAAGATGGACCTTCTTGATATCTGAGTATTTAAAACCTTTCTTTCATCTGAATTAGTCATTTTGGGGATTTTTACTTAGATTGGCTTACCCCGGCCTCAGACCATTTAAAGAATATTTGTCTTGATCTTAACTTGACTCAAATGATTGCAAAACCCACACGGATTAATGTAAAAAATCCATCAAACTCCTCACCGATTGACCTTATTCTGATAAATAGCCCCAAAAGTACTTGTCCAGTGGTGTCTTTGCTAATGATCTCAGTGATTCCTGTCCTATGGCATGTATTAGAGATAACAAAAAGATTAACACTGATCCTTGTATAATTCTGAAGAGAAATTGTGAAGATAATACCACAAGAAAACATTAGTAATGTTCAAAGGACAATCTAAGAATGTTATTTAAAAACATATACCTTCCGTTTTCAGAGTCAACAAAACTCTCTCTATCCTCTATCTTGTTAAGTGTTTTCAGGTGGGTTGGCCGGGCCCACTAATTGACCACACCTGATCTGAAGGAGTGCTTGTTTAATTTGAAATGGGGTCTGGATGAATAGGCTACAATGAACAGCTTTGTATGAGTAAAAAAAAAAAAACATGGCATGTTAGCTGTGGTGCTGTGGACTATTTCCATGGATAGAAAACAGACGGTCATAGGTTCAAATCTCACTGACGCCGTGCCACAATAGAAAGAAATGTGTTTGCATGATTAATGCCTAAGCAAATTAATGTCCATGTGTGCTATCTGTGCTTGGAGTAAACACCTAACCCAAACTAAGGGAGCAGTGTTATTGAAAGTCTTGAAACATTCAGTGAGAGTTTTAAGGAAGTTATTCAAAAACCTCCAACAAACCTACAATTTTGGTTCTCAGAACGTTAATAAAACCTCCCAGGAAAACTTTCAGAGAACCATAGTAAAATGTTCTCAGAAACTCCCTGCAACCTAAAAATTTACGTTCCCAGAACAGGTGACATTTTAACTTCCGTTACCAGAACGTTTAACCGGTCAGGAAACTAATGGCTTCGTTCCAAGAACCAATGGGAAACCAAAAACGTACGTTCCCACAACTTCCAAGGAACCAAATGTGCTAGCTGGGCATTTTATCTCCCAGGCTTTTTATTTGAAAGAAATGGTGGTTTAATTGACCCTGGTCAGCCAATCGACTGCCTGCCCCTCTCCAAGCCTCTAGTTGGCTCAATGGAAGTTCTATCAATTTCTACTTAATCTTTGTTTTCATTTCAACTACTCTCTAATTGTTTTGTGCTAGATGCCTTGCGCAAGGTTGATGTAAAAACATCCACTTGGGCTGATTTGATTGATCCTTTCTTGTTGCAGCTTTCTGTTCTTCTGATTGCTGAATCTTTAACACATACCCAGCTAACAACAAACGTTCCCACAACTTTAGAGAACGTTCCCTTAAGAGTCTTATTAGGTCATTAACTACCGTTTTCATAGGAATGTTGCTGTGATGTGCAAGGAATGTTTCCAAGAGACCATTCCCTTAATGTCAAATAGAACTTACCCAGAACATGGTTACAATGTTCTCAGAATTTAAGATGTTAATGTTCTAGACAGTTTTCATGAGAACATTGCAAGAAGGGAAAAGGAAAGAGAGATACCTAGTCAGTTGCACAACTGAATGCATTCAACCGAAAAGTGTCTTCCGCATTTAACCCCAAACCCTTTGAATCATTCATGTGTCTAGTTCTCTGTGGGTTAGGATAAAAATTCCATCAGCATCACACTAAACATACACAGAACATGGTTGTGATGTTCTCAGAATATGAGATATTAACATTCTAGACACGTTTCATGGGAACGTTGCAGGAACATTTCTGTGTATCTGTTATCAGGACGTTGCCTGATGGTCCCAAAGAAAAAATATTTTCATTAAACATAACGCCTTGATACTGTTGCCGAATCCCAATCAAGACCATCATCGGTGAACCACTAATAGCTCTTAGGGATACTCACACACACTTCATTTAAATTGCATATTTGACACACTGATATCACTGAATACATTGTGCATGTATACAGACATACCTTCTCAATATATCCTCCCCTGGGATTTGAACTCACAACCTCTTGGTTCATGGTACGCTGATCTTCCCACTACACCACCATGTCGATGTCAGGTTTCAGTTTATCTGAATATTCTGATTGTTGATTTGATTGACTTATTTCAGCAGTTATGGGGCATGTGTTCGTCATTGGTGCTAGTAGCCTGGGTTCATGACCCACTAGGGAACTCACTCTACTCTCACATTCTTAGCAATATACTGTATGTTATTGTAATTATTTGTCAACAGTTACAACACACCCATGTGATCTAAATAAAATAAAATGAGTTTGTCAATGACACATGTTTGTTCTACATGGTATATGCGGTGTAGATTTAAAAAAGACGATAGTTCTCTTTGCGATGTTCAGCTACAGTGCCTTTAGAAAGTATTCACACCCCTTGACTTTTTCCACATTTAGTTGAGTTACAGCCTGAATTTAAAATGGATTAAATTGAGATTTTGTGTCAATGGCCTACATACAATACCACATAATGTCAAAGTGGAATTATGTTTTTAGAAAGTTTGACAAATTAATTAAAAAATGAACAGCTGAACTCTGTGTGCAATAATAGTGTTTAATATGATTTTTGAATGACTACCTCATCTCTATACCCCACACATACAATTATCTGTAAGGTCCCTCAGACAAGCAGTGAATTTCAAACACATATTCAACCACAAAGACCAGGGAGGTTTACCAATGCCTTGCAAAGAAGGGCACCTATTGGTAAAATATTCAATATCTTTTTGAGCATGGAGAAGTTATTAATTACACTTTGGATGATGTATCAATACACCCTGTCACTACAAAGTTACAAGCGTCCTTCCTAACTCAGTTGCCGAAGAGGAAGGAAACCGCTCAGGGAGTTTCCCATGAGGCCAATTGTGACTTTAAAACAGTTACAGTGTTTAATGGCTGTGATAGGAGAAAACTGAGGATGGATCAACAACATTGTAGTTACTCTACAATACTAAGCTAAATGACAGAGTGAAAAGAAGGAAGCCTGTGCAGAATACAAATATTCCAAAACATGCATCCTGTTTGCAATTAGGCACTAAAGTAAAATTGCAAAAAAATGTGGCAAAGAAATTAACTTTATGTCCTGAATACAAAGCATTATGTTTGGGGCAAATCCAACACAAAACATTACTGCGTACCACTCTTCATATTTTAAAGCATGGTGGTGGCTGCATCATGTTATGGGTATGCTTGTCATCGGCAAGGACTAAGGAGTTTATTTTAGATAAAAATACATTAAATAGAGCTAAGCACAGGCAAAATCCTATAGGAAAACCTAAGTCAAGGGGTATGAATACTTTCTGAAGGTATTAATAAATACTGATAATTTATGTTGTGTCTAGAACATTAATATCTTCTATTCTAAAAACATGGCAACCATGTTCTGTGTATGTTTGATGGGACGTTGATGGAATATTCTCCTAACCCTCAGAAAACTGGACATATGAATTTTCTTGCAACATCCCATGAAACGTGTCTGGAACATTAATATAGTATATTCTGAGAACATGGTAACATCGTTCTGGATATGTTCTGTTTGACATTAAGGGAATGTTATCCTAACTAATGCCAAAACATGCAAAAAGGGTTCTCAGGTTTTCTGGACAGAACAAAGGCTGTGCCACAGGGATCAATTCTTGGTCCGGTTCTTTTCACTATTTACATTAACAATATTGGTTTATCTGTATATAAAAAGAAATGTGGTGTGTGCTATGGCCCCCATAATTGACCAGTTTCTGTCAGAACTTCTGTAGTTTGATCTCTGAGATCTCCTTCTGATAGGATTCGATGGCAGAAGCGCACTGCTCCTAAATGTATTTTAGCTGTTGTGAATCAAATGTGCCTTTTATCTCGTTCTGTAGTTCGGTGATCTCACTGCGTGTATTGGACAGTTCCTCATTCACATGTTCTATCACCATTGTTTAAAAAAAATCATCTTCCAAAGACAAAGCAAATGTCACCCCAACAGGGTCACCCCCAAGACTGACCTGGCAATAGCGTAGCCTGAGTCCTGTGAGAACGGAGTGTAGTGTTCCTCCTACCTGGGAGGAAACAGAGGAGCCTGGGATAGAGTACAATCATTTTTCATGTCTCCATAAAACACCTCTAAGCTTCAATATTAATCACAAGTTTTTTCCCTACACTCACAGAAAATCAAACCACATAGACATGAAGCCATGTCTTACCTTTGATATCTAGCTGAGCTAAACCAACTAGGCTCATAATTGAACAGTTTTATTCGTATTTACAGATGACATACAAGTTTGTTATTAAGGCACGTGAAATGTTCCAGAAGGCATTTCTGCCCCAAAAACACATTTTGATAAAAAGACAAAAGTTTACATTCGAATGGCTCTCATGTGAAGTAGTGACGTGCGACATATGCCTAGTTTCCTGAAACCAATCACATTTATACACATTCATCATTGCTACCAACACACAAACAGAGAGTGAGTTAGCTATATCGACAATTACATTTTTAGTAACAGAGTGCTTTCCAGACCAGGGTGGAATAGATGGCTACCAGATTGAGCTACTCTTATTTGCTAATGTTAGCTAACTTATGTTAGTCAAAAATGGAATGAACAAACAAACATATTTACTCTGCTGAAGGTACCAGTCTAGCAGTGACTACCATGGCATAGGCGAAATTGATTTACAATGTGTATCCAAAAGATAGCTAGCTAGCTATTTGATTTAGCTGATGGCTTTCATAGTTCAATACAGGACTGTAATGTTAGCTAGCTAGCTAACTTTACCTAGTCCAGCTAGGCTAGCTAATGTTATGTTATCTCTAATGAAGAATCTTCTGTTTTGTTGTGAAGGAAAAAAACGATGGTACCGCATCACTTCTCAGCTGTCGTCGAAATGAATTCCCCATCAGTTCAGCCCGAAAATCCCTCTAATCTTAGGTCACCGTAAGCATTATTCTTGATAGCCGCAAGCCACTGATGGCATTGGGGTAAGTCTCTGGTAGGTAGAATGGTGAAACATAACTCATTTTCACACTTGTTTGTAATTAGCACCGCCAGACACAGAACACCACATTGGCATGATGACAAACGTTAGTGAAAAACAAACGTTTTCAAACAAATCTTGCTTAGAGAAGTTCTGAGATTACTGTGTGTTGGTCGTCCGAAGTAAACAACGCCATTATGCAAGTCTGTGGGAATGCCCCATTTACCTAGCGGGGCATTATCTGCATTCACTATGAATGCTGGACTTTGTGGTTCACTATGAGCAGCCGAATACACAGGAAGTCGAAACGTCCCGATTCTACCAGTGAAATTAAAATGTGCTCGTTCTAGCTTGTGGTTTCGCTAATTTTGATGTTTATGACCAAAAACATAATGTTGTTAATATAGTAATGACTATATGTCGTGGCAGAGGCAGGGTGAAATTCCCTTTTAATCTTTGGTACTTCATTCAGCTGACTAATGTTAGCTTGCTAGCTTGTAAATCATTTAAATGTACAGCAAACATTTGATGTTCAGACACTACACTGTTAGACATACTGTGTACATTTTTCCCTTACCTCGCTTCTTTTAAAGTCCTTCATAGTATACTTTGTTGAAAGTCTTGTTGAAGTCATCTCATTGAAATCACAGCTATTGAGGACAGGCAAAAGTTACGGCTGTTCTAGGCCCTCTCCTCTTCTCTCTATACACCAAGTCACTTGGCTCCATCATATCCTCACATGGTCTCTCCTATCATTGCTATGTGGATGACACTCAACTACTTTTCTCCTTCCCCCCTTCTGATACCCAGGTGGCGACATGCATTTCTGCGTGCCTGGAAGATATCTCAGTTTTGATGTCGGACCGCCACCTCCAGCTCAACCTCGACAAGACGGAGCTGCTCTTCCTCCTGGGGAAGGCCTGCCCGCTCAAAGACCTTTCCATCATGGTTGACCACTCCACAGTGTCGCCCTCCCAGAGTGCAAAGAACCTTGGCGTGACCCTGGACAGCACCCTGTCGTTCTCTGCAAACATCAAAGCAGTGACTCTCTCTTGCAGGTTCATGCTCTACAACATCCGTTATGCACGACCCTACCTCACACAGGAAGCGGCGCAGGTTCTAATCCAGGCACTTGTCATCTCCTGCATGGACTACTACAACTCACTGTTGGCTGGGCTCCCCGCTTGTGCCATCAAACCCCAGCAACTTATCCAGAATGCTGCAGCCCACCTGGTTTTCATCCTTCCCGAATTCTCCCATGTCACCCCGCACTTCCACACACTCAACTGGCTTCCAGTCGAAGCTCGCATCCACTAGAAGACCATGGGGATTGCCTATGGAGCAGCAAGAGGAACTACCCCTCCCTACCTTCAGGCTATGCTCAAACCATGCACCCCAACACGAGCACTCCATTCTGCCACCTCTGGTCTCTTGGCCCTCCCACCGTTACGGGAAGGCAGCTCCTGCTCAGCCCAGCCAGTCCAAGCTCTTCTCTTTCCTGGCACCCCAATGGTGGAACCAGCTTCCCCCTGAAGCTAGGACAGCAGAGTCCCTACCTCTTCAAAGAGTATCTTAAATAATCCCCCTCCTCACCTCGACCCCCCCAACACTTTCACTTGATAACTACACTACCAGTCAAAAGTTTGGACACACCTACTCATTCAAGGGTTTTTCTTCATTTAATTTTTTTTTTACATTGTAGAATAATAGTGAAGACATCAAAACTATGAAATAACACATATGGAAGAGCGTCTGCTAAATGACTAAAATGTGAAATGTAAAATGAGTAGATCTCTCTATTCCCGCCTCAACATGAGTTGTACTAGTTAGTTGGTTGAATGTGTACTGACATAACACTATGATGTCTCCTCTTTCCAAGTGCGAGTGTCACGCAGTTTACACACCAGAAAAATGTCAGATTACGTTAATGCACAATAATCAGTGTGCACGATCCCAGAAATCCTTGTTAATGCGTAATTGGGAGTGTCCGATCCCGGAAATACTTGTGTCAGTGCGTGGTCAGGAGTGTGCAGCAATCGGAACACAAATTTGAGAAATTACAGCTCACCTCCCATTCAAATTTCCCTGAATATGTACAGGTTGGAAAATACCCAGAAACACCTTTTTTTCATGCAGTGTGTGGGTACATTTGATTAGTAATAATGTGATTACAGTGTATGTTTTCTCAAACGATGCATACTCATAGTGCGGGACAGCCAGTTAATCAGCTTCTGATAGATGTACTGTATGTTGCTAGCCTGATCCAAGTTCTGTTCGTGCTGTCTGCACTTGTGACAATGATTGACAAGGAGTGACATTACCAAAACATCTGCGATAAGTCTAATATGTTGCTGGGGAGATAAGTGAAGATTCAACAGGCTATAACACTGTCCCATCCCATGTCCATTCTCAAATAATCTTTGACCTTTTAAAACAGTCCTCATTGTTATTATGGCTTATCCATGAACATTCTGAGGTACAGTTCAGGCCTGTCAGGAGGCCAGCTTACCATGGAAAGCACAAGGGATTCTACCTTGTTTTAGTTATTTATCTACCAACGTCCTCTAACAGGGGACGTTTACACACACACACACACACACACACACACAGTAGATTAGAGAGTAGAGATGACAGGAAAGATATGAAGAGATCGAGGCAAAGGGCAGTGTGACAAATCTGGCATATGTGTGCTAGGGCCAGAACATGTCATAATTTTTAGCTGAACAGGGTTAAGGTCAAGGTGCTGTGTGTACATTACTTTGGGAAAATATGGTGGCCTGAATTTTTTGCATTTGTGGAAGCTGTAAACCCTTGTCCATGCATGCATGCACAAAAGATTACCCATGATGGTCAGACAGCTTTCACACTCAGACTCAGCCTAGTGTATCCAACACACACACATGCACATGGGCGCGCACACACACACACACACACACACAAAAACAGCTGTGACCTTCTGAGGGATCCCGCAGGAATCTGTCCTACTGCTTCTGATGGAGATACCAGGTAAGATTAAACCGCTAGTAAACTGTGTCAGGTTATACTGTTAAAAAAAAAATTCAAAAGATGCAGCTATGCAGACAGTTTACACAATACTATGATTTATACATACTGTTGAGTAAGTTAACTAACTATAGCTAAACAGCCCCAAAGACCAGCCTTGAAATGTCTCCTGCTGCTGGTGCCTTTTTTAATACTGCTAGGGTGGTTAAGAAGCCACTGTCTCTGGAATGCTGCAGCATTGGTTCCAAACCAGCCTACTGCTATTTCAGCAACTCTTGCCCCTATCTTTCCTCTTTAGCTATCCTATCCAATAAACAGAAAATACAAGAGGTGTGGGATTGCCCCACTCCTTTAAAAAACAAACAGAATTGCTATCTCAGAACTGGACAACAAGGTTATAGGAATCTCTCCAATTAGTGTTTTATAATGACCTGTATCATTTACAGTAAGTTCTCTAGAGAAATGTAACCCATCTGACATTACAGCCCTTTAGGACTTAAATTAAAAAGGATTTAGAAGAAATACACTTAAAAACATAAGACGTATCATTCAATAAAAATTAAAGGCTCTATTAACTCTGTAAAGCTGAAGCGTTATAGATTCCTCAATAGAAATGCAAAGGTAATTTCCAATTGAGCCGACATATGCAGCATTTACAGTGAATGCAGACCGCTAAAGCGGAAACCTTGCCTTTAAATTTCAATCACGCTGTAAAGCTGAACTTCTGCAATTTGGATTGAATAGAGCCCGAAGAGTTTTATCCCATTTGTTTACAGAACATGTCATGGGGTTGTTAAATGACAGACATGTATTTGTTTGAAACCTATCACAAATGGTTTAATTTCAGAGAGACGAACAATCATGTTTTGTTGCAAAACGCTATATATCCACCTCACTCTCAAAGAAATAAGTAGCAATGCAAGGTTTTAAACAGTCAAATGTGACTATGCAAATTAATCATTTGTGACATCAATATAAAAAAATATATATCTTAAAAAATGCAACAATACAGTAATATATAATAATAAATAATAAATAATATGATATGATATCTGTATGCAAAATACAACATTTTAGGGTTTTCTATAAACAGTAGTTGTCTAATTTTGGTGGGGCATATCCCTCTGTTACTCCTTAATCACTATGATAAATAAAATAGTTTTTCTTGAGTGTACTTTTAACAGAGCTGAGATTTACTTCAAAGTGCAAAGTGTAGCCATACGGTAACAGGAATCTCGGAATGCTATGAACCAAGAGGTTGTGAGTTCAAATCCCAGGAGAGTACATGTTGAATAATAATTACTGTATAAATGAACATGCACAATGGAATTATGTGTGTCAAATACTGTATGTCAGTTGAAAGCACTGTGTGGGTGTTCCTAACCTTGCCAACAGACAAAGAGCTGTGAATGGATTACTGGGTCACCAATCAGGGCTTTGATGGGCTTGGGACAGTAATAGGGTGTAATTATACACTTTTTTTTTCTTTGGGACCATCAGGCGACGTCCTAAAAACATCATCTAGGAATGTCTCCGGAACAAGCCGGGAACTAGACAAAAACTTCCAGGGGACCATGACAGGATGTCCTATGCTTTAAACGTCCATAGACACTAATGTTTTTTGCAACGTTCCAATGAAACATGTCTAGAACATGAATATCTTATATTCTGAGAACATGGCAACCATGTTCTGTGTATGTTTAATGTGACATTAATGGAATAGTTTCCCAACCCACAGAAAACTAGACACATGAATGTTCATGCAAAGTTCCTATGAAATGTGTCTATAACATCTTAAGTTCTGAGAACATGGTAAGATCGTTCTGGATAAGTTCTATTTGACATTAAGGGAATTGTCTCTTGGAAACATTCCTTGCACATCACGGGAACATTCCTATGAAAACGTTAGTTAATTACCTAATGAGACTCTTGAGGGAACGTTCTCTACACAGGCAGACCAATTCAAAAAGTTGTTTCCACTAATTGGGTCTTTTGACCAATCACATCTGATCTTATCACGTCAGATCTTTTTTAGAGCTGATCTGATTTGTCAAAAAAATATCCGGATTAGGCTTCCTGTGTGAATGCAGCCAGAGAGAGCGAGAGTGAGAGAGAGGGTTGATAAAGGCTAGTGTTATGAAAACAGCGAGCGAGAAAGAGAGTGATAGAGAGTGAGAGACATGAAGAGTGAGAGAGAAGGAGGGGTTATAGAGTAGAGGTAAAGGGAGAATGTATGGATCGTTCCACCAGTGAGGTGCCTTTTCAGAAGTGTAACTTTGATTTCACCTAATTTTAACATTCTGTCATAAAGAGCATACGTAATCCCTGAAGCCCAAGGCAAAACAAATAAAAAAGGAGACTTATCTTGTCCGACTTAGTATCTCATTTGAACTATTAAGTCATTCAAAAGAGAAAATCATTTGAACAAGATACTAAGTCGTTTGAACAACTTACTTGTTATTTTGTCTAATTAGGCCTAATTTGTTATGCAGTTATGCTTTTCAGACCGTTGCTGCAGCCATTCATTCACTGATTCCATCCATTGATATGAATATTCATTGATCATTTTTTGATAGGGCTGCTTTTGAATGCCACAGCATGTACGTGGACCAAAAAGATTTCACGGTTTTACCTAATTTGACTTCAGATTCTGATGTTTATCCACATTTCTCCAAACATCAAATTTTGAAGTTGCTCCAAACGTCAAAGTGTTTTTGAATCTTTATTTTTTTACCAAGTCGTTTAAACGAGATACTAAGTCATTAATACTAACTGTCGTTCATACAATATTTAATTTTTTTGCCTTTGGCTTCAGGGCACCTGTAAAAGCACAAGTTCAACTTCATAAAAATCATGTTTTCCCATCTCAAGAGGTTAAATAAAAAAAGACTATAGTAAGTGCCTATTATATAAAATATATAAATAAAGTAACAGGGTTAACCATAATAGGGTCGACGATTTAAATCCCCTTGTGTGTCACGCCCTGGCTCTGGGGACTCTTATATGTTGAGCCAGGGTGTGGATTTTCTATGTTTTGATTTTAGATCGTGTTGATCTATGTTGGCCAGGGTGGTTCCCAATCAGAGACAGCTGTAGCTCGTTGTCTCTGATTGGGGACCATACTTAGGCAGCCTGTTGGCACCAGTTTATTTGTGGGATCTTGTTCCGTAAGGTTTGTTTTGTATTAACCTAGGACTTCACGTATCGTTTGGTTTGTTGTTTTGTTCGTGTTGTGTACTACAAATAAAATGTACGCTTATCACGCTGCGCCTTGGTCCGTGTCTTCAGTCGACGATCGTGACAGAAGATCCCACCATAAGAGGACCAAGCAGCGTGCCCAGGAGGAGAAGATGGCGATGTCGCAGGTGGGCAAATGGTGGTCTTGGGAGGAGATCTTCGCGGGCAGAGGGCCATGGGCAAAGGTAAATGCCCAGGCAGGAGAGGAGAAACGGCGCCAACCGCGCCGACGACGGACACGCGAGAGGCAACCCCAATAATATTTTTTGGGGGGCACACGGCGTGGATGACGGGGCAGCAGGAGGCAGCTACAGGGCGAATCTGCGGATTAGGAGAGGAGGCCACCAGGTTACGGGGGCTATTGGTCATGAGGGAGAGGGAGAGTGTAGAGGCACGGCGAGAGGAACTGGTTAGGCAGCAGAGGGAGCGGAGGTTTAGAAGGAAACCCAGTCCCGCTCCTCGCACCAAGCAAGTGGTGTGTGTCACCAGTCCGGTCCGGCCCGTTCCTGATTCCCGCACAAGGCCAGTGGTGTGTGTTCCCAGTACGGTCCAGCCCGTTCCTGCTCCCCACACTAAGCCTGTGGTGCGCGTCGCCAGCCCGGTCCGGCCTGTTCCTGCCCCTCGCACCAAGCCAGTGGTGCGCGTCGCCAGCCTGGTCCGGCCTGTTCCTGCCCCTCGCACCAAGCCTGTGGTGCACGTCGCCAGCCCGGTCTGGCCTGTTCCTGCCCCTCGCACTAAACCAGTGGTGCGCGTCGCCAGCCCGGTCCGGCCTGTTCCTGCCCCTCGCACCAAACCAGTGGTGCGCGTCGCCAGCCCGGTCCGGCCTGTTTCTGTCCCTCGCACCAAGTCTGTGGTGCGCGTCGCCAGCCCGGTCCGGCCTGTTCCTGCCCCTCGCACCAAGCCAGTGGTGCGCGTCGCCAGCCTGGTCCGGCCTGTTCCTGCCCCTCGCACCAAGCCTGTGGTGCACGTCGCCAGCCCGGTCTGGCCTGTTCCTGCCCCTCGCACTAAACCAGTGGTGCGCGTCGCCAGCCCGGTCCGGCCTGTTCCTGCCCCTCGCACCAAACCAGTGGTGCGCGTCGCCAGCCCGGTCCGGCCTGTTTCTGTCCCTCGCACCAAGTCTGTGGTGCGCGTCGCCAGCCCGGTCCGGCCTGTTCCTGCTCCCCGCACCAAGCCAGTGGTGCGTGTCGTCAGCCCGGTCCGGCCCGTTCCTGCTCCCCGCACCAAGCCAGTGGTGCGTGTGTCCAGTCCGGCACGGCCCGTGCTTGTTCCACCGGTGCCTGGTCCGGCACCGGTCAGCTGCTCCACTCCGGAGCCAGAGCAATCCGCTCCACCGGTGTCCAGTCCAGCTCCGGCCAGCGGGGCCAGACCAGATCAGGGGCGCAACGGGGGGGGGGGGGGGGGAGAGAGAGTGGTGGTCACGCCCGGAGCCGGATCCGCCTCCGAGGCGGAATGCCCACCCGGCCCCTACCCTCTTGTGTTTGTGTGGCGCGGTCGCAGTCCGCGCCTTTTGGGGGGTACTGTCACGCCCTGGCTCAGGGGACTCTTATATGTTGAGCCAGGGTGTGGATTTTCTATGTTTTGTTTTCTATGTTTTATGTTTCTAGATCGTGTTGATCTATGTTGGCCAGGGTGGTTCCCAATCAGAGACAGCTGTAGCTCGTTGTCTCTGATTGGGGACCATACTTGGCACCAGTTTATTTGTGGGATCTTGTTCCGGAAGGTTTGTTTTGTATTAACCTAGGACTTCACGTATCGTTTGGTTTGTTGTTTTGCTTATCACGCTGCGCCTTGGTCCGTGTCTTCAGTCGACGATCGTGACATTGTGACAGGGGGAATGGATGCTTGTTGTGTGCAACAGGGAGTGGCAATTTAATGCAATCTTCACCCAAAAATATTTTACATTGTTAAAACATTTCTAGCCTGTCTACTTATGTGTAGAACACGGTTGACGTGTTATGCTCGACTGGCT
Organism: Coregonus clupeaformis; assembly: GCF_020615455.1. Lineage (NCBI taxonomy): Eukaryota > Metazoa > Chordata > Actinopteri > Salmoniformes > Salmonidae > Coregonus > Coregonus clupeaformis. Next base: position 40,283 of record NC_059217.1, on the reverse strand, counting down.
CAGTTTCTTACCACAAAACACCAGAATATTTCCAAAAATAGTAGAACCAGCTCACCTGCTTTTACGCTATGATTTGACTATTAGATGTTCAATGTTTCTTCTGAAATAAGATCTAAAAAGCTCACGTTAAAGGGTTAACCTTGAAATGAGGGACAGACGTAAATGAATCACTAATCACATGAAATAAATAATAATCTTCAGAAATGACTTTGTCAAAGAAACAAAATAACCATGGTTTACAATGATTGTGAAAACTTGGAGAAATGTTAGTGTTAAAAGGGTTCAAATCTTCAAAAAAGTGACACAATGTTGATGGAGGGACATGTCAAAATGCAGAATTTTGGCACTTTAGCAACCCAGCTAGCACAAAACGTTCTGAGAACCATACGTTTCTTAGAGCTTGGTATTTCTTTGTATTTAATTACTTTAACAGAACGATTCCTAAAAGTTGAAACATGGTTACATTTAATAAACGTTTTGGTAATGTTCTAGCATCGTTCTCCAACTGATTTGACATTGGGAATGTTCTCAAATAGTTTAGAGAACATTAAGAAACAATGGTCTTCTGTGGGAATTTCAGTACTTCCACAGAACATTCCACACAACTTCCCATGTTTTTTTAATGTCATATTTTACATATTTATATTCTGTGAATGTTGAAAAAAATGGTGTGACTTATCTCAGAATGTTCAGAGACTATATGGTTCTCTTTTATGTAATTTATTGGCAATATTCTGGGAATGTAAAAAATAAATTCTACACATTAACATCAATTAGCTCTAAATTCCGTTCTCAGAACATGAAGAAAACGTTCCATAAAAACCACAAGAAAACTTTAGTAACATTCAGAAAATGTTCTACGAATGTTATTTAAAAACATATACATTCCATTCTCAGCGTCAACAGGTGTTTTGCAAAGGAAACCGTTTAGCGTTTTAAGAACCAAACGGAATCAATTAGAGCAAACAGAATGAAACAGGGAGGGACCTACCTGAATTTGTCCAATAGAAACTCTTGTAGAAACAGTTTTTGTGGAACGACCCATATAGATGAACAGACATGGGGGATTAGAGCAGTGAGTGCCAGTGACCCTTGGGGGTTAGAAGTTGTTGAGCTGGACCACAAAAGTCCTAAATATACTGAGTCCAGGTGGAGAGGGCCTTATGGTTAACTGACCGTTAAACCTTTTGGGTAAACATTATGGGTATCTTTATGGCCAACCATCCTGCACCCATAAACAATGACCTACAGTATATTCTTCTGTTCTATTTAAAATTCCTTTCTGTTGGTCCTCCCCTTACCCCTGTGTTCATGCCTTTAAACCCCCATCCTCTCTCCTTTCTTTAAACCACCCGAAGCCCCAGTTGTCAGCCCTCTCTTACCCTTATTTCCCTTACACCCGTCTCCCCTCACTCTCCCTTACACCTCTCTCCCCCTCTCCCTCCCCCGCCCTGTCCCCCTCTCCCCTGTTGGAAGTCACATGGCGCTACAGCATTCCAGGCGTTCCATTATAACAAGCCATATTCCGTGGAACACTTCCTCACTCCCATCTGTGGTCCTGGAGGGGAGCAGATAGATCCTCCCTCCCCTCCTCCTCCTTCTCCCCCAACCGCCCCTCCTCTAGTTTGTATGCCTCCTGCCCCCTACTCCTACTATACCACTCCTTCCCCACCTCCTGCTTCTGTACCCCTCCTCCCCCTCTTAACCCCTATTCTCTCTATACCTCTCCTGCCCCTTATGCCCCTCCCTCCTCTCCTCTCCTCTGTACCCCTCCTCCTCTTCACCCCCCAAGCCCATCATTCCTCTATACTCCTCCTCACCCCCTCCATAGTATTGACTCTTATCCCTTCAGGGCCACTACAGATCACTCTAACTCCAGCACTGTACACTGAGCTGTCTTACTAAACACACACACAGGACAGAACAGACTCTTCTATTACCTGACCTGTCACCCCAGCGCTCAACTGAGCTGGGAAGTTTATCTTACCGTGCCCACTGCTCACTACGGGAGAGAAGGACAGAAACAGAGGACAGAAGAGAAAGAGGAACCGCATCAATGAGAGCAATGGGAAGGAAGGAGAAGAAGATTTTAGGCATTGCTAATGTGCCGAAATACCAGGGGTGAGTGTCACTCAATCCAGTTTTCTTTTACAAATGAACTAAATTGAGACAAAGAGATTGTCTTGAAATGTGAAGCTGTGATAATTGGAAAAATGAGACTTTTGATAATGCAAAACAATGATGCAACCAATCTGACTTTTTTATACATTTGCATTCTGGTACGAAATTAGATTAGAGCCCTTTAGGTTTAACCTCTTGTTAGCCTTTGTTGTAGCTGTGTTGGTCTCTTTTATTCATGCACAATAAGAATGCGATGAACGTTAACACCCCAGCTAGCAAATAACGTTCTGAGAACCATATGTTTCTTAGAGCTTGGTGAGAGCAAGGTTGTCCTATGGTTATTTTGCATACAACCTTCCCATAACATTCTTGGAATGGTGCAGGATATTTGCTTGGCTTTGGAACATTCTCAGCATATTTAAGGAACTTGACAAAAACACTTTTTTTTCAATACTTTAACAGAACGTTTCTTAAAAGTTTAAACATGGATACATTTACTTTCAATTTTGGTAATGTTATAGGAACGTTCTCCAACTGGTTTGACATTGGGAAGATTCTCAAATAATTCAGAAAAGTACTGTGGGAATTTCAGTACTTCAGGATAACGTTTCCTACATGTTTCTTCGTGGTTCTATTTTAAGTCATGCTCTCAAATTATTCTGTGAACGTTAAGAAACAACATTCTTCTGTGGGAATTTCAGTACTTCCACAGAACATTCCACACAAGTTCCGTTGTGGTTCTATTTAAGGTAATATTTTTACTACATTCTGGGAATGTGCTCAGAAATGGTGTGACTTAAGCGATGTTCTCAAAACGTCCAGACAATATATGGTTCTCTTTTATGTCAGTTGTTGGCAAATTTTTTTTGAATTCTACACATTAACATCAATTAGCTTTCAATTCTGTTCTCTCATTTTCCATAAAATCACAAGAAAACGTTAACGCTCAGAAAACGTTCTACAAATGTTATTTAAAAACATACACGTTCTGTTCTCAGTGTCAACAAAACTCTCTCTATCCTCTATCTTGTTAAGTATGTTCAGGTGTGCTGTTCGTGTCCCTTAATTGGCCACACCTGATCTTAATAAGTGCTTGTTTCCTTTGAAATTGGGTCTGTGTGAAGAGACTGAAATGAACAGCTTTGTATGCACAAAAAAACATGGCATGCTAGCTCCATGCTGGTGGTGCAGTGGACTTATTCCAGGAATATAGAACAGAAGATCATAGGTTCAAATGCATGATGAATGTCCATGTGTCCTACTGTATCTGTGCTTGGAGTTCAAAGAACTTAACCAAAAATAAGCTAGCAGTGTTATTAAAAGTCTTATTGAAACATTCAGAGGAAGGTATTCAAAACGTCTAAAATAACATTCTTAGAGTGTTAAGAATAATAACCATAGCAACATTTGCTCAACATTTAGAGAATGTTCTCAGAATGTTATTTAATTACCTTTCTCAGAGCGCTAATAAAACCTCCCAGGAGAACATTCAGGGAACCAGAGTAAAATGTTCTCAGAACCTCCCTGGAAACATTAAAATGTACCTTGCAAAAGTATTCATCCCCCTTGGCGTTTCTCCTATTTTGTTGCAATACAACCTGTAATTTAATTTAATTTGGATTTCATATAATGGACATACACAAAATAGTCCAAATTGGTGAAGTGAAATGAAAAAAATAACTTGTTTCAAAAGATTATACAAAATAAATAACGGAAAAGTGGTGCGTGCATATGCATTCACCCCCTTTGCTATGAAGCCCCTAAATAAAATCTGGTGCAACCAATGACCTTCAGAAGTCACATAATTAGTTGAATAAAGTCCACCTCTGTGCAATCTAAGTGTCACATGATAGATCACATGATCTCAGTATATACACAATTCAATTAAATATGTTGATTTTGCTTTTTTAACCAGGGATAGACATATATTTCTCAAATGTCTGAAGGACTGCCAATCAGACGTAGAATCAGTCCATCTAGCCTTAGCCCAAGCTACATTTCTTTGCTCTAATTTCTCAGACAATTCATGGATTACATTGGTCTTTTGTACGGCACATGTTTATCTGCAACAGAGTTAAACAGGGAAATAAAAAAAGTAAGAGCCTGATCCGAGGTCAGTGATAGTTGACACAACCTCCCAGTCACTCAACCCCAGCTCAGACAAAAAAAAAATGCTTATACAAATTTCCAAAATGCCCCTGTAATAATGTGTGAGCAATATTTTGGTAATTTAACATCTCTTATACAGGCAACGGGACAATGGTCTCTGAACTGATTGGCAAATATCCCTTTGGCTGTAAACTTATGAGGGGCATTTGTTAGGATAATATCTAATAGAGTAGATTTCCAGGGTGTTTTAAAAGTTTGGGCGAGTTGGTTTAGTTATCAGCTGAGTTAGATTTAGCTCTGTACAAATATCTTTCAGCCCATCAGATGCTGGCATCAACCAATCTAGATTAAGACCACCCACTATCTGTAATTCAGATTGAGCATAGTTAGACAGCAGGTCAGAACATTTGCTAAGAGCACATACAGTATGGAGGCAGAGGGAGGGCGATAAATTCCCACTAGCTTCAGATGGGCATTTTTACAAAGTCCCACAATTAGGACTAGACATTCAAATTGCTTAGGGACAGAGGTGGTGATGAATACCGACACATTTAAATAGCTCGTTATGTTTATGGCGACACCCCCTCCTCTGCCAACTCTATCAGATCTAAAAACATGTCAGATACACATAGACTTCTTTAGCCAAGATTCAGTTACAACCAGAATGTCTGCGTTGGTTTGAGAAGCCAGTTACAATAAAATCAATTTTCAAAATAAAACTTCTGTCTTTTACATGAATCAGTCCAAGGCTGCAGCTGTGTGATTTCAGTACAAACATGCCATGTTCAACAGGTAACCCCCTACTAGAAAATACCATGGGGTTGGCTTGAATTGGAATAGATACAAGAATGCCTAGAACTGCACCGTTAGGCCTATGCCTCGAACTATGCTCAGTTGGTAACCCCTTATTTGAAAATACCATAGGGCTAGCTTGAATTGTTAAAGATACAAGATTGTCTAGAACTGTACCATTGGGCTGATGTCTCGAGTGAGGACATGGGTTAAAACAAGAGTCAATGATGGTTACTTGTTACGGCCTACAGTATGATGATAATGCTGATAATTTATGGTTGGGATTACCTGAGCGGGACTTGGGGGGTTGTTAAATCAATGTCTCAGCGCAGCCTTGAAATGTGAGGACAGGGTCCAGGCACCAAGATGATTTGGATGGACCCCATCCTCTCTGTAGAACATCTTCTGTTTAGAAAAGGTGTAGAAGTTATCCACAAAAGTAACTCCAACAGAGCTACAGTAGACTCATAGCCAGTTTTGTAGTGCCAGCAACCTACTGAATCTTTCGCTGCCATAACTCAGTGAAGGCACTGGGCCTGAAATAATTATACGTTTTTGGAGTCTTTCAGAGTTCCAATCAGTTCTATAAAATCCAATTTCAGACGTTCCGAGCTAGCCATCCTAATGTTATTAGATCCCAAATGGACTACTACAGCGACAGCTTGCGTATTATGGTGTAAAACGGTAGGAAGCAGCCTAGTAATGTCCTGTAACCGAGCCCCAGGATCGCACAAGGTTTTTGCCCCGGGAACCGAGATGTTTCTCACCATAGAGCTGCCGATTATAATGGCTGGTGAGATGGCAGAGGAGGTCCGGCAGCTTTTGTGCCTCGAGCCAGCCGCAAAACCCATTGTGGCTGATGGAGGAGCCGGTACGTCAGACGCCCTCGAGGTCCGGTGATCTAAGACATAATCCGATGCAGAATCCCCCTGGGAAGGAATCCGGATAGGGGACGATGGCGCTGGAAGTGGGAGACTTCTTCGGGGAGTAGCGGTGCATGGGTAAAATCACTGGGGAAGCCAAGCCAGAAGAAAAAACATATTACAACCTATGTGTTCTGATAATTGCATTGTTTGCTCAATAACCGTTAGTTAATCTGTCTTGACACCGTGATATATAGGCCTAAGGCCGAGACAATAAGAAGACAGAATGGCAGAAAAAATTCAACCACACCTTTGTTTCATCACAAAACTGGAGAGCAACATCTGTCCACAAAGCATATTCCATGTAACAAACAGTTACATGACCTACAGCATGGTCAATCAAGTTAATGTTTCCGACATTTTCGGACTACTAAACAACTATTGATTTAGAACCACAGAGAGTTACCACAAGTCGCAAAGTAAACAGGAGCTGCCTTCACTATTCCAGCACCATTTCAACTTCAAAATTACATCATCAAATCACCTATGGTTAGTCTAATACAGTGACAATTAAAAGACAACAAAAACAATATAGTCCAATCAACGTAAGCTAAATATGATGTGGCTGTCCATGGTACTGATTTCTGTATTTGTGTGTGAGTGTGTGTGTACATGCGTGCAAGTAGATATTTTTTTTTTTGAAGGCTTATCCTTATCTCTTTCATGTTGCCAAAACAGTCTATCACTCTGTCATACAGTAAACTACACGCTTTTAGTTTTTGTTGTCCTGGCTAAAATGCTTGCTCGCTAGCCTAACTTCCTTTCATGGGCAATGATGAGCCAGCTAGTTAACATTCTCGCAGGCCAGGAGCACAATGTATGCATTTATGGTTGGATCAGAATTGCCAGTATGGAGAATTAAGTAAAACCACAAGTCTAAATCCCTATCTCCATCCATGGCTAATTTAGCAAAAAGGGCCAATTTTAGCTAGCTAGCCACCCAACGAGATGCAACAATTGAAGTTATTTTCTGTCAATGACGTTTGGCTTTTGTTGCGATGTGATTGGTGTGAAGCTAAATCCAAACTGTCTTCCCTTTACACTTTTTTTTGGTGTGCCAGGACCATTCACCATTGAGATCACTCAGTTTTAGCTGAACGTTGATTGGATATTATTATAAAAATATATATATCTAGGGAGGCCAAATGCTCGCTGGCTTCCCTTGCATTCAATGTTACGGGCGGCAACAATATCATGCTCTTTTTGACCAGACAGCATCAGATAGATTGGCTACACATACAGAGGGGAATGTTTGGCTCGCTCGGATGCTTTCTCCAGTGAGATACATTCTGCCTCTTGCGAAATGAAGGAAAGTTATGAAACACAGAGACGAAAGATAAATTATTAATGTTGTTTTCTTGTTTTCTTGGTAAATTGTTTGGGGAAGCCTGGCTTCCCTTGGCATCCATGAATACACGCCACTCGTCCCTGGAAAGCATTGGCCATTGAGTCAATGAGTGTGGAAATGGCGGTGATGCTCTCAGGACATTGGAACGGCATCCAGCCTGTGGAGTAGAGAAGGAGAAGGTAGGCGGGGGTACTTTCGCCAGTAGATTATGCAAATTCTTAATCTGTTTGCTAAGAGTAGCCACTTCTTCTCTATAGTCATCTGCGAGTTAACAATTGTTGCATTGGAACTCCGGTTGGTCTACATTGTCCCGGAAGAGAGCATAGTAATTACAACTTCTGCAGCGCACAAAATGCTACATTTTTCCTCTGAATGGGGAAGCCTCCATGAGAAGAGACATAGCAACAGAACCCGTGTCACAGAGATAACGATTTACAGGTAAAAAAAGAGATACATTTTCCGGACCTATACAGGCCATCGGTAAATACACCCAAAACAAACTATTGGCACACAGTATAGGCCTCAGTGAGGAATACTAACCTTGTTATGACCCCAAAAACATTATTTGCATGCATGTGAAGTGTTGTTATATCATTTACATTTCAAATCAAAATCAAGAACCACCAGTAAATCAGGAAGGCTCTGCTGTTTGTAACACTGTACTCTGAAGGTAGTCAGCAGGCCACGCTGACAGGAAAAACAACTTCATAGCTTTTTAAAGGATGGTTATTTTTCTCTCTCAAAAGAAATGTATTCATCCACTACAACCCCTTGTTGTCCATATCAAAGAGAATATGGGTTATTAGCATATACACATTTTAGGGAATTCACCTTTAAGATTACATTTAAAAATTATATATTCATTGAAAATTTGAAGCAAATAATTATTCAACTGCCAGTACTGAACCCTTACTGAATGGAACCTTTCAAATGCAATGATAACAGATGCTATATTGTCTACTTCTCCACTTGTTATAGTTCAATATACCTCACTTTTTTACTTTATCAATATAATTACTTGTACTGCAAATAATAATTGAGCAAATGAGTGCTATAACAACACTTACAACGCAGTCTCTACAACATTAACACCTACAACTTGCTGTGGAATTATTTAAGATACTCTTTGAAGAGGTAGGTTTAGACGTTTTCAGATGGTTTCATGTGCCTTCATGTGTGTGAGTGCTGTGTATGTGTTTGCCACGTACACACAGGCCTTTAGACTTGGGGTTAGGTTCTGGAGCATTTAGGTGTTGTAATCATATACACCCCCAGTCCATCCCTTCAGTAAGAGTAATGGTGATGATACTGTGATACTCTGATCAGAGGGGCTATGTGTCTGTCTGTATCTCTGTGTGTGTGTGTGTGTGTGTGTGTGTGTGTGTGTGTGTGTGTGTGTGAGTGTGGGTGGCGTGTGTGTGTGTGTGTGTGTGTGTGTGTGTGTGTGTGTGTGGCAGGAGGGTGGAGGAATGTTGTTGGCTTGAATGGAGAAAATAAACCTGCTGATGGCTCACATATTATATTTGATTTATTTGGCATTAACCTACTATTAATTTGTAAAGTGGACTCTGTCACAGTGTCAGTTAGAGAGATAACGTCACACAATCACACATCCTCTCTTTGAGGGTCTCTAAAGAGAGGGGACAAGGGACAAACAGAATCTACTTGGCCTCTTCTGGGGTCTTTCTGGCAAACTGTGTTCATGTTTGGATAGTGTCGTCAATTAGTCTGGGGGTATTTGGAGATCTACACGTTAGTCTCTGGGCTAAAAGCCTGGGGCTGCCAGTCAGATCTACACGTTAGTCTCTGGGCTAAAAGCCTGGGAGCTGCCAGTCAGATCTACATGTTAGTCTCTGAGCTAAAAGCCTGGGAGCTGCCAGTCAGATCTACATCTTAGTCTCTGGGCTAAAAGCCTGGGAGCTGCCAGTCAGATCTACATGTTAGTCTCTGGGCTAAAAGCCTGGGAGCTGCCAGTCAGATCTACATCTTAGTCTCTGGGCTAAAAGCCTGGGAGCTGCCAGTCAGATCTACATGTTAGTCTCTGGGCTAAAAGCCTGGGAGCTGCCAGTCAGATCTACATGTTAGTCTCTGGGCTAAAAGCCTGGGAGCTGCCAGTCAGATCTACATGTTACTCTCTGGGCTAAAAGCCTGGGAGCTGCCAGTCAGATCTACATGTTCCTCTCTGGGCTAAAAGCCTGGGAGCTGCCAGTCAGATCTACATGTTCCTCTCTGGGCTAAAAGCCTGGGAGCTGCCAGTCAGATCTACATGTTCCTCTCTGGGCTAAAAGCCTGGGAGCCGCCAGTCAGATCTACATGTTAGTCTCTGGGCTAAAAGCCTGGGAACTGCCAGTCAGATCTACATGTTCCTCTCTGGGCTAAAAGCCTGGGAGCTGCCAGTCAGATCTACATGTTAGTCTCTGGGCTAAAAGCCTGGGAGCTGCCAGTCAGATCTACATGTTCCTCTCTGGGCTAAAAGCCTGGGAGCTGCCAGTCAGATCTACACGTTAGTCTCTGAGCTAAAAGCCTGGGAGCTGCCAGTCAGATCTACACGTTAGTCTCTGAGCTAAAAGCCTGGGAGCTGCAAGTCAAAGCTACACGTCTCTCTGGGCCTAAGCTATGTTCAAATACTATTTGAAATCATTTAAATTACTTGATGTGCTTGATGTAGCTTGCCTGTTACGATGAAACTAATAGAAAAGTCCGTCCAGCTGGTACTCCAGGCAGGCTATGGCAAACATTGTAACGTTTTTGAAAGATTCCCCAGATTTCTTTTTGGGCTGCCAGTCAGTAAGGAGCCACCTGTCAGTCCCAGGGCTTAACCATGAGAGGTGGTTTCCGTGCAACTAAACCTTGACAAGAAAAATAACAACCCACATGGCACCCTATTCCCTATATAGTGCATTACTTTTGACCAGGCACACACAAATGTAAACAAACACTTTATAGCCTTAAAACATGGTTAAAAGTATAATTTTGATATAATGGACGGTCAGTTCTTGCATCCATAGCGCTGTCTATGAATTTGAGAGTGGTTCAATTTCTCCAGTCCCATCCCTCCGTTTTTTACCGAAACAGGGGCTGGAAGGGTTATTGTTTCAACTGCTGGTTGCTGCTTTAAAAGGTCACTAGTTGTTTGGAACTGCCAAGTCCCCAAGTCATGCTGTACATTATGTTTGGCATGACAACCAACACTACAGAGGAATTGACTAAAGCACAAACAGATCTGTGACCAGTCTAAACAACCTCAATGACTGGCACCATTTTATGTCCTAGCTAGCCTTGTAATGGATTGTTGAAGAGCAGCTTCACTCCAGGGAATTGACTTGTCTCTGTGCTGTATCACATACCTGTCCCCTACACTTTGTCTTAACCCTCCCCATCAGCCATCCATTCCAGTCCCTGGTCCCCAAATGAAACTTAAGAAATTATACCCTATTCCCTAAACAGTGCAATACTTTTGACCAGGGCCCATAGGGTGCCATTTGGTACTCAGTCTAAGTATTAAAAGCTTGGCTATTTCCAGTTCAGATCAACCACTCCTGTGCTAAAACCTCTTGCTACACAGCTCAATGACAACCTTCTTGACAGAAATCAAAGGCAGCATGCAGCACAGTACTGCATCATTACCATTCAAAAAATGTCCCTAGTATATTCATTTACACTTGTTAGCATTATATTCCTAATCACCATTTATCCTGAGTATCATGATCCATTCCCGAAACCCCCTGCAGGGCTCTACAGCGCTACCATTTTTGTTGCATATTTTGCTGTGCTACCTGGAATTTTACAGGTGCACGAGTGCCCCTAGAAAGTTTCTTCAGGAAATGAGCTTCCAAAGTAGCTAGGATACATATAGGCCCAATGTAGGCTACATCTCAATCTATTTTTCTGTCTTTTGTAATTGCTTGCAATTCTTTTTATTAATATGTCGAATATTTTTCATTGTGCTCCTACACTTCTTTATGTGCGCCTATTTTATTTTTTTACGTAGTAGCACGTCATCGTAGAGCCCTGCCCTGTAGACTTCTCTTAGCTAGTATAAATAGATGTAGTGGGATATCTGACACAGTGGACTAGCCTTGCACAGTGATATGTTTTGATGGACATGATTGCTCTCATCACTGTACTCCTGTAGCACACTGGCATTTCAGCTAAGGAAGTTAAAGATGCACTCTCAAACTTTTGTATAATTTCAGCTACTAGTTTTAAAAGTGATGCTGACTAGCCAAAACTGGTCCCCGTTTTTTGTGTACTACGTCATCCAATTGTGTACTACGTCATCCTATTGTGTACCACATCATCCATTTCGTGTGATATGTTACGAATTTTGCAATTTGTATGATATCATATGATTTTTGTAATTTGTGTGATATGATAAGAATCCAATTCGTGCAATATGATACAAAAGGCAAAAGGAATGGCAAATAGGTCTGGCTGCGCAACCGATTGGCAAATATACTGCAAATTGAGAAATCACGTGACTAAACTGAATAAAAAGAAGAAGAAACTATACTATGAAACAAAAAGGCAAACTCAGCTCCATCATTCATTGAATCAGATGGCTCATTCATCAAAAAACCCACTGATATTACCAAGCTTAGGCATGACATGCCAGCAACAAACGCCAACACTACACATCCAAGTATAACTGACCAAATTATGAAAGACAAGTATTGTAATTTTGAATTCCGTAAAGTGATTGTGGAAGAGGTGAAAAAAGTATTGTTGCCTATCAACAATGACAAGCCACCGGGGTCTGACAACTTCAATGGAAAATTACTGAGGATAATAATGGACGATATTGCCGCTCCTATTTGCCATATCTTCAATCTAAGCCTGATAGAAAGTGTGTGCCCTCATGCCTTGATGGAAGCAAAAGTAATTTCCCTACCTAAGAATAGTAAAGCCCCCTTTCCTGGCTCAAACAGCCGACCAATCAGCCTGTTACCAACCCTTAGTAAACTTTTGGAAGAAATTGTGTTCGAACAGATACAATGCTATTTTACAGTAAACAAATTGACAACAGACTTTCAGCACGCTTATAGGGAAGGACATTCAACAAGCATAGCACTTACACAAATTACTGATGATTGGCTGAGAGAAATTGATGATACAATTATTGTAGGAGCTGTCTTGTTAGACTTCAGTGAGATCATAGACTGCTGCTGGAAAAACCGTATGTGTTATGGCTTTACACCCCCTGCTATATGGTGGATCAAGAGTTACGTGTCTAACAGAACACAGAGGGTGTTCTTTAATGGAAGCCTCTCCAACATAATCCAGGTAGAATCAGGAATTCCCCAGGGCAGCTGTCTAGGCCCCTTACTTTTTTCAATCTTTACTAACTGACATGCAACTGGCTTGAGTAAAGCGACTCAACACTATACATGTCTTCTACTACAGCGACTGAAATGACTGCAACACTTAACAAAGAGCTGCAGTTAGTTTCAGAATGGGTGGCAAGGAATAAGTTAGTCCCAAATATTTCAGAAACTAAAAGCATTGTATTTGGGACAAATCATTCACTAAACTGCTTGGAGTAACCCTGGATTGTAAACTGTCATGGTCAAAACATGTTGATACAACAGTAGCTAAGATGGGGAGAAGTCTGTCCATAATAAAGCGCTTCTCTGCATTCTTAACAACACTATCAACAAGGCAGGTCCTATAGGCCCTAGTTTTGTCGCACCTGGACTACTGTTCGGTCGTGTGGTCAGGTGCCACAAAAAGGGACTTAGGGAAATTACAATTGGTTCAGAACAGGGCAGCACGGCTGGCCCTTAAATGTACACGGAGAGCTAACATTAATAATATGCATGTCAATCTCTCATGGCTCAAAGTGGAGGAGAGATTGACTTCATCACTATTGTTTTTGTAAGAAGTGTTGACAAGCTGAATGCACCGAGCTGTCTGTTTAAACTACTAGCACACAGCTCGGACACCCTTGCATACCCCACAAGACATGTTACCAAAGGTCTCTTCACAATCCTCAAGTCCAGAACAGACTATCGGAGGTGCACAGTACTACATAGAGCCATGACTACATTGAATTCTATTCCACATCAGGTAACTGATGCAAGCAGTAGAATCAGATAAAAAAAAGATTTAAAAAACACCTAATGGAACAGCGGGGACTGTGAAGAGACACACACACATGTACAGACACACGCATACGCACACACACTCTAGCACGAGCACTCTACACACACGTACAATGTAATATTGTTGTATGGTGGTATTATACATTTTGTATCGTAGATATGTAGTGGTGTCAAGGCAGCAGCTAATGGGGATCCCTAATAATATATTAATTTGTTGTGCTTAAGATCCCAGATTGCTTATTTAAGCTACCCCTTCAAAGTCTATAGCCTCTTTCTCTTGTTCTCTCCCTATCTAGCGCGCTCTCTCTCTCTCACACGTACGCATGCACACATACACATCCACACACTGTTTGAACACATATACTCATGGATGCACGGAAACACACACCCTTTGTTCTCTTCTCTTAATGCTGTCTTTACGAGGTGTGAGGCACACACAGGTATTCCTATCAGTTACATAGAGGGGATTATACAGTGGAAGACAGAGAGAACCTCCCCTGCTCTCTGTGTTATGGACAGGGATAAGTAAAGGGCAGGACAGGAAAACACACGTACACAAACTACTGCATACCATAGATGAAACACACTATCCCACACGCTATCCCACACTCAGACTACTTCACAACAAACTGTCTTTTACCAATGGAGTTTGCCATTTCTGGTGATAGCCTGCCTTCCTTTAATCCCTAACCCCTCTGTCCACAACCTTTGACCTGCCACCAATCTGCCCATCTGATGCCACAAAATAACCCACTTTAAAGTGGGTGACCCCCAGTCACCTCCCCCCCTGGGGTGACCCTAAGCCCCCCGTGAGGAACACTGAGGTCTCTGATGTTCTCTGCGGTCTGTTCTGGTCTGCGTCCTAAGTGGTTCCCTATTCACTATGCCCGTGCTCTGGTCAAAAGTAGTACACTACATAGGGAATATTGTGCCATTTGGAACGCAGACCTGGAGTTCAAGTCAGTCCAACAGCAGCTGTAAATAAGTCATGCAAATACTGATTTTGTGGACCACAGGAAGAGTAGCTGCTGCTTCTGCAACAGCTAATGAGGATCCTAATAAAATACCAAAATACCAAATACTGTTAAAAACGCCCAACTAATACAGACAGGCGGGTTGTCTGGGTCGTGGCTGTGTCAGTCAACATGTGAAGAATTTAGTCGTATTAGAGCCTCTTTACACTACACTATTTTGATGACACAAACTAGGTCCAGGAGAGATAGCGTAGTGTAGTGTAAAGAGACGGATCTAGAATCAATTCTCTTTTTAAGAGATGTATCCCACACTACCTCCAGAGGTAGTGTGGGAGACATCTACACCACTTACCCCCCCCTGAGTGGTACAGTGTAAAGACAAAGGGTCTCCAACACCACATGTCCCTGCAAGAATTACCTTAATTACCTCAATATCAGTTGATAGCATTTTTGTTAGACAAGATGAAAATTAAAGGCTTTTAAAATATTCACACATTTGTGAATCATTGCAAATTAATCCCATAACAACAGCAAAGGACCTTCTGAAGATGCTGGAGGAAACAGGTACAAAAGTATCTATATCCACAGTAAAACTAGTCCTATATCGACATAACCTGAAAGGCCACTCAACAAGGAAGAAGCCACTGCTCTAAAACCGCCATAAAAAAGCCAGACTACGGTTTGCAACTGCACATGGGGACAAAAATTGTACTTTTTGGAGAAATGTCCTCTTGTCTGATGAAACAATAATAGAACTGTTTGGCCATAATGACCATCGTTATGTTTGGAGGAAAAAAAATCAAAGCTTGCTAGCCGAAGAACACCATCCCAACCGTGAAGCACGGGGGTGGCAGCATCATGCTGTGGCGGTGCTTTGCTGCAGGAGGGACTGGTGCAATTCACAAAATAGATGGCATCATGTCACCAGAAAAAGACCCTCAATATTTATTGAAAGGAGCATCAAGCTCATCACTGTGCACTTATTTAATCTGTAGCCTAATAAACTGCATGCTTTCCCATGATGTTGTGACATTTTTTTATCCGACGTTTAACCTGCATAAAAAGGTTGGATGGAAACCTGGTTAATAATAATAATAATAATAATAATAATAATAATAATAATAATAATAATAATAATAATAATAATAATAATATGCCATTTAGCAGACGCTTTTATCCAAAGCGACTTACAGTCGTGCGTGCATACATTTTTGTTATGTTTTGGTTAATGTCAAGGCATTTTGAGGATGCTAGAATTATATACTGAACAGAAATATAAACGCAACATGGAAAGTGTTGGTCCCATGTTTCATGAGCTGAAATAAAAGATCCCAGAAATGTTCCATACACACAAAAAGCTTATTTCTGTCACGCCCTGGCTCGGGGGACTCTCGTATGTTGAGCCAGGGTGTTAGTTTCTATGTTTTGTGTTGTAGGTTGTGGGTCTAGTTTTGCTTTTCTATGTTGGCCAGGGTGGCTCCCAATCAGAGACGGCTGTAGCTCGTTGTCTCTGATTGGGAGTCATACTTAGGTAGCCGTTTGGCACTCATTCATTGTGGTTTCTTGTTCGTATTTGGTTTGTGTTCAACCGTAGGCATCACGTTATCGTCTGTTGTTTTGATCGTGTGATCATTCTCTAAATAAATATGTTCACCTTCAACGCTGCGCATTGGTCCTCCTCCTTAGACGATCGTGACAGAAGAGCGAGAGTTGGGCGAGAACGATAGAGGCCTGGCCCACGGGGAGGAGAGACCCCCAGACATTTTTTAGGGGGGGGCTCACGACGTCGGGGCAGCAGGAGGCCGCGATAGAGCGGTCCAGCGGGTTGGCAGAGGAGGCCGCCAGGTTACGGGGGCCACTGGTCGAAGAGGGGATGGAAGGTGGAGAGGCACGGCGAGAGGTACTGGGGTGTGTTACCAGTCCGGTCCGGCCCGTTCCAGATCCCGGTGTAGGGCCAGTGGTGTGTGTCCCCAGTACGGTCCGGTCTGTTCCTGCTCCCCGCACCAAGTCAGTGGTGCGCCTCGTCAGCCCGGCTCGGCCCGTTCCTGCTCCCCGCACCAAGTCAGTGGTGCGCTCGTCAGCCCGGCTCGGCCCGTTCCTGCTCCCGCACCAAGTCAGTGGTGCGCTTCGTCAGCCCGGCTCGGCCTGTTCCTGCTCCCCGCACCAAGTCAGTGGTGCGCTCGTCAGCCCGGCTCGGCCCGTTCCTGCTCCCCGCACCAAGTCAGTGGTGCGCTCGTCAGCCCGGCTCGGCCCGTTCCTGCTCCCCGCACCAAGTCAGTGGTGCGCCGTCCAGCCCGGCTCGGCCCGTTCCTGCTCCCCCACAACAAGTCAGTGGTGCGCTCCGTCCAGCCCGGCTCGGCCCGTTCCTGCTCCCCGCAACAAGTCAGTGGTGCGCTTCGTCAGCCCGGCTCGGCCCGTTCCTGCTCCCCGCACCAAGTCAGTGGTGCGTTTCGTCAGCCCGGCTCGGCCCGTTCCTGCTCCCCGCACCAAGTCAGTGGTGCGCTTCGTCAGCCCGGCTCGGCCCGTCCCTGCTCCCCACACCAAGCCAGTGGTGTGCGTCGTCAGTCCGGCACAGCCCATGCCTGTTCCACTGGTGCCTGGTTCGGCACGGGTCAGCTGCTTCACGCCGGAGCTAGAGCAATCCGCTCCACCAGTGTGCAGTCCAGCTCCGGTCAGCAGGGCCAGACCGGACCAGGGGTACTTTGGGGGGTTAGAGAGCGAGTGGGGATCATGCCCGGAGCCGGATCCGCCGCCTAGGCGGAGTGCCCACCCGGTCCCTCCCCTGTTGTGTTTGGTTGGCGCGGTCGGAGTCCGCGCCTTTAGGGGGGGGTACTGTCATGCCCTGGCTCGGGGGACTCTCGTATGTTGAGCCAGGGTGTTAGTTTCTATGTTTTGTGTTGTAGGTTGTGGGTCTAGTTTTGCTTTTCTATGTTGGCCAGGGTGGCTCCCAATCAGAGACGGCTGTAGCTCGTTGTCTCTGATTGGGAGTCATACTTAGGTAGCCGTTTGGCACTCATTCATTGTGGTTTCTTGTTCTTATTTGGTTTGTGTTCAACCGTAGACATCACGTTTTCGTCTGTTGTTTTGATCGTGTGATCATTCTCTAAATAAATATGTTCACCTTCAACGCTGCGCATTGGTCCTCCTCCTTAGACGATCGTGACAATTTCTCTCAAATCTTGTGCACAAATGTCTTTATATCCCTGTAAATGAGCATTTCTTCTTTGCCAAGATAATCCATCCACCTGATAGGTGTGGCATATCAATGAACTGATTAAACAGCATGATCATTACACAGGTGCTGAGGAGTATTTCTGTCCGTAATAAAGCCCTTTTGTGGGGAAAAACTCATTCTGATTGGCTGGGCCCTGGCTCCCAAGTGCGTAGGCCTATGCCCTCCCAGGCCTACCCATGTCTGCGCCTCTGCCAAGTCATGTGAAATCCATAGATTTCGGCCTAATGAATGTATTTATTTTGACTGATTTCCTTATATGAACTGTAACTCTCTTTGAAAGTGTTGCATTTTGTGTTTATATTATTGTTCATTATATTTTGGAGGAACGTGCGCATGCCTACAGGAGCCCTTTGTAGTAGCCTAATCAGATTAAAACATTGTGACTGGTTGTGTTTATGCTACATATAAAAGCTAATACATTTAAAAAGTTAAATTATACATATTTAGGCTATATTGAAGCGTTAGGTTCCAGGTGCGCGAGGAATAGCCACTCGGATTGGAGAAGAGGCAGGCAGAGCACACTTTAAACTTTCCAGAATAACTGGGCCTGCCGGGAACATACAATATATACAAAAGTATGGGGACACCCCTTCAAATTAGTGGATTTTGGCTATTTCAGCCACAACCTTTGCTGACAGGTGTATAAAAATTGAGCACACAGCCATGCAATCTCCATAGACAAACATTGGCATTAGAATGGCCTTACTGAAGAACTCAGTGACTTTCAACACGGCACCGTCATAGGATGCCACCTTTACAACAAGTCATTTCGTCAAATTTCTTCCCTGCTTAGGTGCCCCGGTCAACTTTAAGTGCTGTTATTGTGAAGTGGAAACGTCTAGGTGCAACATCTGCTCAGCAGCCAAGTGGTAGGCCACACAAGCTCATAGAACGGGAACGCCGAGTGCTGAAGTGCGTAACGCATAAAAATCGCCTGTCTTTGGTTGCGACACTCACTACCGACTTCCAAACTGCCTCTGGAAGCAACGTCAGCACAAGAACTGTTCATTGGGAGCTTCATGAAATGGGTTTCCATGGCCGAGCAGCCGCACACAAGCCAAAGATCACCATGCGCAATGCCAAGCATTGGCTGGAGTAGTGTAAAGCTCGCCGCCATTGGACTCTGGAGCAGTGGAAACGCGTTCTCTGGAGTGATGAATCACGCTTCACCATCTGGCAGTCCGACGGACAAATCTGGATTTGGCAGATGCCAGGAGAACGCTACCTGCCCGAATGCATAGTGCCAACTGTAAAGTTTGGTGGAGGAGGAATTATGGTCTGGGGCTGTTTTTCATGGTTCGGGCTAGGCCCCTTAGTTCCAGTAAAGGGAAATCTTAAGCTACAGCATACAATGACATTCTAGATGATTCTGTGCTTCTAACTTTGTGGCAATAGTTTGGGGAAGGCCCTTTCCTGTTCAGCATTACAATGCCCCCGTGCACAAAGCAAGCTCCATACAGAAATGGTTTGTCGAGATCGGTGTGGAAGAACTTGACTGGCCTGCACAGAGCCCGACTTCACTAATGCTCTTGCGGCTGAATGGAAGCAAGTCCCCGCAGCAATGTTCCAACATCTAGTGGAAAGCCTTCCCAGAAGAGTGGAGGCTGTTATAGCAGTAAAGGGGGGACCAACTCCATATAAATGCCCATGATTTTAGAATGAGATGTTCGACGAGCAGGTGTCCACATACTTTTGGTCTTGTAGTATATGTGGCCACATTATTATAGGACGACTTGGGAGAATGATGATATGCAACAGACAGCGCATCTCAGTATCAGAAGTAAAAATACAGCCAGACTGGCCTGCTTCTGTGCCTTTCTAGACTGTATAAACTGCAGAGAGTAGAACCACAACTGATGCAAATGGAATGAAACATTCAAATCACAGGGCTTTTGCACCGTTATTCAAATGACATTTTGAGCCTAGAGTAGAATTTTGTACTCACATGTTACAAGAATGCAATTATTCATTGCATTGTGGTGATATAGGCTAGTCTAGGTAGGATAATTTGAAAAATAATATTGTCCCTAAACAAGATTCAGCTTTTTGAGCTGCGTGTTCTTTCATGAGATGCACCCGGCCTCTCTGCTCCCTCAGCTTGTCCTGATTTGTTCTTGTGGATTAATGTTGAAAATGGTAGCTTTTAATACTTTTTTGTACGTGTGCTATGATTGCTAGTTAGCCTTTTGCAGATCTGGACAAACGATCCACCTACCACTATTGTCACTGTGAATGGTGGATAGAGGGCAGGATAGACAGTTAGACTGGTAGGCTATATTGACCTGTGGTATAGTAAAAGTTTCCCGTGCGAAAAAGCGTAGTGCATAAGGGAAGTACCAAAACACCTTGATATTGGGGAGGCAAATGCAAGCAGATGAGGAAATTTGGCTAGGATGGAAGAAATGATCTAGTAAATCCTGCAAAAGAGTGAATGAAAACTAGGGAAAAAATGCACAACCCTTCCCTGTGCCCAGTAAAGAAACAACACAACCCTCCTCAAAGGAGCAAAAAAAAAGTTTGACAATCCTCCCCTATTTTGGAAAACCCCCCACGTGCCTTATATAATGTAGAAGTTGCTTTGAATGTTGAAAAATAAATAGTGTGTGGAACAGGACAGAAATAGGCAGGAAGAACAGGTGTGTTCCTGACAGGCTGTGTGGTTTCAACACTGCTGACTGAGATTGTCTTGAAATCCAACACTGAGAAATAGTCCCTTGATTCTGAGGAAGAAGAAATAGGACCTTGAGGGGGAGTTTGGGATGGGACGGAGGCGGTAGGACTTGTGCTAACCTGAACCTGCAGACCACTGGCCCTTGATGACGTCTGTAAAACCCTTTATGAACACTAATGAGCCGAGCCAAGCTGCACTGTTCTGGCCTGGTCACGAATACACTGTAGTTGCTGGAACCCTGCTGGAAAGGACAGTGTAATAAGATAATATTCACACCAGTGCAGTATGATTTGGGTCAGCACAATACTAACCTGAGCCTACTGACCACTTGCTGATCTGGCAATATAAGTGTCTCACAGACTCACACAGTTTGAGAATCATTAAGAATCATTTAAAGTTGTTGTTTGGAACAGTCAAGTTCCCAAATCATTAGAACCAGCACAACTTGGGTTTCCTGAAAGCATTAAGATCATCTTAAATCTATTATAGGAAATGAATAAAAATTATATTACTTAGTGTTTTGAAGCTTTGTGGAAACTCACCCCAAAGGAGTTATGTCATGCTATATACACTTGCTGAGATACCTCTGTAATTGTAAAGCCTGGAAACATCATTGCCATTATGCAGATACATACACTGAGTGTACAAAAAATTATTTCCATGACATAGGCTGACCAGGTGAATCCAGGTGAAAGCTATGATCCCTTATTGATGTAACTTGTTAAATCCACTTCAATCAGAGTAGATGAAGGGGAGGAGACAGGTTAAATAAGGATTTTGAAGCCATGATAATTGAGACATGAATTGTATGTGTGCCATTCAGAGGGTGTATCAGTGTAGATTCCTCCTCCGTATCATCACTCAACAGAGTTAGATTGTAAAACTGTCCCACTGGCATGGAGGATTAGCAAGATTAGTGAGGGAGAGCTTTACAGCTTCCGATATTTCAAAGCACTGCCATCATCTCCAGATATAGACTGCTTCAACAGAGCTGGAATCTGATGGATGATTGAGTGATACTGTGTTAGGACCTGTAAATGTGCAATTCAATATCATACGGGAAAGACAAATTCCCTCTCAGGAGCAATGCAATATTATAAAAAATTTTCTATTTCAAACTGATTATATTTTTATTATTCGTTTTATTTATTTTTTATTTGTGTATTTTTTTAGGGGGTACATCAGCTTTAATATTGCAAATAGATTGTAACTTCCATCAATGTAATTGTCTGCATCACTTCCAATCCCCCATATGTTTTTCTCGCAAATATATATATATGTGGTCCTCTGTAGCTCAATTGGTAGAGCATGGCGCTTGTAACGCCAGGGTAGTGGGTTCGATCCCCAGGACCACCCATAAGTAAAGATTTATGCACACATAACTGTAAGTCGCTTTGGATAAAAGCGTCTGCTAAATGGCATATTATTATATATATATATATATATATATATATATATATACACATACATACATACATATCCTTTCTTAAAATATATTTCCCTTTATTACTTTCCAACCCCACCACCCCTTCCCTAATTGGAGTAAACTAGTGAACAACAATGCTTAGGCCTCTATTTCCAGCTTATACATACTATATACAATTTTACAATAATTCTATTTTGTTAGTTTTTACTCCTGAACTTCCTCTACCCTTAACCTATCTGATCATTTTCATGATGTCCATCCAGTTTGCTTATATATGCCATATCTTTCTAACTGTGCTCTTTCACAAAAGCTCTCAACCTATAACCTATATACTTATTATGGACACAGTATGCTTACATTATTAGTTATCTTGTTGTTATTAGTTGTTGTTAGTTGTTATTAGTCACATCATTCAACTCCATTCAACACCACCCATCTATCTCTTAACACCATCCATATTGGATTTCTATTTGCCATATATTTTTCAACTGTATTGTGATGTTTTACAAAAGTTCTGAACCTTTCTATTCTCATTGTTTCTACAGATTGGAAATAGAAAATAAACATATTTGCTAAAAGTATTATTATATTATATCATTTGGTTTATTTGTTTGTTTCACGTTGCTGTTGTAGGTCAGATACGAAGCCTCCTCCGTGCTCTGAGGGTCATAGTAGTGAGTCGACCTCAGGAAGCAGGAAGCAAAATGGTAGAGTCCATCAGACCCAGACAGCGGGGGTGCCATGGTCCCAGTACTGCTCCAACTCCCCCCCTGCTGAGGACAAGATGGAGGGGCTGAAGGTGATCCGTAACCGTAGCAACAGCCTCCGCCTTGGTCTGCCTGGATTCTTCAGACACCTGGAGAAGGTGGAGACCATGAGGAGCTTCTGGGAGCTGAAGCATGTGGAGCTGGAGGGAGATCCACAACAGGTAGGCCTTACGCCTTACCACTCATTACCTGTACTCCTCATCTTCTCCTATGTACCCCCAAACCTCATTCATACAAATGATAGTCCCACTAAGCCCAAACAGATGGGATGGCGTATCGCTCCAGAATGCTGTGGTAGCCATGCTGGTTAAGTATGCCTTGAATTTTTTATAAATCACAGACATTTTCACCAGCAAAGCACCCCCACACCATAACACCTCCTCCTCCATGCTTTACGGTAGGAACTACACATGCAGAGATCATCCGTTCACCCACACCGCATCTCACAAAGACACAGCGGTTTGAATCAGAAATCTCAAATTTGGACTCATCAGACCAAAGGACACATTTTCACCGGTCTAATGTTCATTGCTCGTGTTTGTTGGCCCACTGCTGGCTTGGATCTGAAGCTAATCAGTGTTGGTCCTGGTCAGTCCCTGGATGGGAGACCAGCTGCTGCTGGAAGTGGTGTTTGAGGGCAAGTAGGAGGCACCATAGGCATTAGTTAGGCCCTATTTGCTATTGATATTTAATTGATATCAGACAATACGTTGTAGATACACTTGATCTCCTGCACCCAGCAGAAAATTACACTCGGCTTGCATTTTGACTCATAAAGTGATCTCGACTAAGAAAAGGGCATTATGTTCTAGTCTCATAGTCTATTAATTATAGGTTTATGGTTTATTATGTGTAGGTCTATGTGAGTCGGATTTTAAATGCAAGAGTCATGGTTTTACATAGGCCTACACTACTATTTGGTCTGTAATACCAAATCACGTCACATGTTTTTTTGTGTGCAATCGATTACAGTAGGGTATTCATGGTTTGCATGTTTAGTCACAATATTGTTTTGAACGTTCATGTTGGACTGATGCCTGACTGAGAATTCTACTCAATGCATCGTCAATGAGCGCTGATTAAGATTTTATCAAAAGTGCATTGCAGTGACTTGGAAATCTAAAGACATTCAAAAGGAGGCAAATAATTAGTAGGAAAACCTGTCGCCAGATTGACTTTAGATGCAGTATAACATTAGCTAGCTAGCTAAGATTGAGGGGAGGCCACCGGATTTTAGCTAGCTAACATTATCATTGCTAGCTATTTTTGTCTAACTTTGCAAGCTAATGACAACATTGCCATCTGTCTAAAGTAAATTTGACGACATTATAATGTTGGCAAAGTTGTTTCCTACTAAATATTTGACTACTTTAGCAATGTCATCATATTTCTAGGCACTATAGTGTAATTTAGATGAAACAGTATGAATGACTAGGCTTATCACCACTTTAGGGCACCACTATGGTGCACTATGCTTTTATGATAATTCAATTATGATTTGAGTGCCCACATTTTGGCCCACCTACATTTTTGCTGACCCTGCCATCAAAGGATTTCTGCCAATGCCCCTGGCACTATTACCCCTATCTTTACACCCTCACCCCCAATACAGCCTAAAAGTGGCCCTGTTGAGGACAAGCAGTAAACCGTGTGTTAACTCTCCTATTCAGAGCTTTGTTTTTAGCCTGTGGTTATGTATGTGTGTGTTTGCTTGTGTTGTGTGTGTGTGTGTGTGTGTGTGTGTGTGTGTGTGTGTGTGTTTGTCTGTGTATGTGTGCATCACAGGAGGTTGGTGGCACCTTAATTGGGGGAGGACGGCCTTGTGGTAATGGCTGGAGCAGAATAGGTGGAATGGTATCAAATACATCAAACACATGGTTTCACTAACTGTAAGTCACTCTGAATAAGAGCGTCTGCTAAATGACTAAAATGTCAATGTAAATGTTTCCATGTGTTTGATGCCATTCTATTCGCTCTGTTCCAGCCATTATTTTGAGCCGTCCTCCCCTCAGCAGCCTCCACTGGCGTGCATTTATTTATCTGTGTAATCCGTATAGTAAAGGCACAGGTGCTTTCTTGACATGGTAGCTACATTTACACAGCCTTCAATATCAACAGCTTGTTTTAGGAAACCAGTTGGTATAAATAAGCAGCTCCTCTAGGCCAGGTAGGGTTTACGTCCCAAATGGCACCCTATTGGCCCTGGTCAAAGTAGTGCACTATATAGGGAATATGGGCCAATTTGGGACGTAACAGGATCTATTCCAGCCTCACAAGCTGCCTGATCTCACAAGTTTACATGAATGTTTGCTACACAGAACACGCGGTACATGCAACACAGCGCACACTGGCTGGTGTAATACCTCACTTCTAACACTAGAGGGGGCTATGGATCTGTGAATCTGCATTGAGAGCCCCTCTCACACGCTACAGAGGTACTGACTGTGGTGAGGACAGCGCTGAATCCAACATTTAATTATTTAGAGCCCCAAGGTGGTGTCTAGGGACTGAGTAAAGTGGGATATTTCACAAGTTAACCAGAAAGCCACAGTAATGTGCTGCTATTGAACACGCCATAAGTGTGTTTCCGGTATACTGTATCTGTGTTGATTTTTACATGTTCCCATAAGTGTGTGGGCTTGTAGAGGTCAGATATCCATACGAAGTGCATACAACTAAAGTAAGCAAAACTATCACGATCATTTCAAGTAAAATCTCCTTAAAAAATAGCTGCTATAACTGTTTGCATTTTGTGAACCAGGGTGGATTGTTAGTGTGTTTGTGCACCACAGCAGAAGTGGGTGCTCTTCTGCAGGCTGAGCAGCAAATGAAATGTGGTCTGCTTTCATTTTATATTTGTACCACAAGCGACAGCCAATGAGAGCCCAGGGAAAGGTTCCAATTAGACTCGGGGCTGCATGTAAGTGTAACTCAAGATTCCTGGCAATTTAAATCAGATTTCTCTCTATCTCTTTCTCTTTCTCTCTCTTATTCTGTCTCTTTTTCTCTCTCGTTCTCTCTCTCTCTCTCTGACAATAAAAGGCCACTCTAAAATGTGCAGTTTAGTCTAGCAGTTTTATCTCTCTGTGCAGAAAACACTGGACATGCCAGAAGCTTCAAAGATTGAAACTATTTTAAGGCAGTCTGACAGACCTCTAAAGTTGATTTCCAAAATGTATTAAGGTTTGATAGAGTCTTTTCCTGATGACACAAAACATGTGAAACAAAAATGTGAGGAAGACCTGGGAGACACTATTGATGATGAATGGATACAGATATGTTTGAATGCCCAGTCATGTTCATATCATCTCAGACATAAATTACTGCAGTTTAAGACCATCCATAGAATTTACTAATTTATATGCCAGTGAAACTGAATATCATGCACTCAGACATTTAATTATGTTGGAGGTGTAAAACACAAAAGGGGACATATTTGCATATGTGATGTTCTTGTGAAGGCTGGATCAATTCTTGCAAAGAGTATGTTCTTTCGTCTCAGCATTTCTACAGATTCTCCCTTCTCTCTGTTTTTGTTTGCTTGAAATGTTGATACTGGACACTGACAGAAGAAACTGTGTAACCTAGCATTTATAGCGGCTAAGAAATGCATTGCCATTAATTAGAAGGTTGGTTATCCTCCACAATGTCACAATAGATGGCAGAAATGTCAGAGTTATGTATTACTAGATTTGATTTATTACAAGATTAAAGGCATACTGTGCAACTTTCATAAGGTCTAGATGCCTTGTATGGAATACTGTACGACAAAAGGAGTCTGTATTGAAAACATGCCCGTCGCCAGGGGAGATACAGTGCATTCGGAAAGTGTTCAGACCCCTTGACTTTTTCCCACATTTTGTTCGTTACAGCCTTATTCTAAAATTGATTAAATTATTGTATTTCATCAATCTACACAGTACCCTGTCCAATTAAAGCAAAAATTATTACATAAATACCTTTTTGACGTATTTTGTAATAATGTTTCTGCCACCGTCTCTTAATGCCCGAAAAGAGCTTCTGGATATCAGGATAGCGATTACCCCACCTAGTACTAGACAAATATTTTTTCTTTAACGAGTCGGATGCGAAGGATTTACTTCAGACACCTGACAAGGCCCAAATCCCCGTCATTTGCATGAAGAAGAGACAGAGATATCGGAGACGTAGGTCGGGGTGCCTTGTAAGGATCCGATGGCGAGTGGGTATTCTGCCTCTACCATCAGTCCTATTAGCCAACGTACAATCATTAGATAATAAAATGGATGTGCTCCGATCAAGAATATCCTACCAGCGGGACATTAAAAACTGTAATATATTATGTTTCACCGAGTCGTGGCTGAAGCAACTACATGGATAACTATACAGGTGGTGGGGTTTTCTGCATCGGCAAGATAGAACAGCTGCCTTCGGTAAGACAAGGGGTGGCGGTCTGTATATTTGTAAATAACAGCTGGTGCACAAAATCTAATATTAAGGAAGTCTCTAAGGTTTTGCTCGCCTGCGGTAGAGTATCTCATGATAAGCTGTAGACCACACTATTTACCAAGAGAGCTTTCATCTATATTTTTCTTAGCTGTCTATTTACCATCACAAACCGATGCTGGCACTAAGACCGCACTCAACGAGCTGTATAAGGCCATAAGCAAACAAGAAAATGCTCATCCACAGGCGGCGCTCCTAGTGGCCGGGGACTTTAATGCAGGGAAACTTGAATCCGTTCTACCTAATTCCTACCATCATGTTAAATGTACAACCAGAGGAAAAAAAAAAACTCTAGACCACCTTTACTCCACACACAGAGACACGTACAAAGCTCTCCTTCTCCCTCAATATAATTTTAGCCAGCTACATTCGTTTGCAGCGACGCCGTTTTCAAACAATGTCAACACCGCAGTCATTGCTAGCTAGCCAACACTACCAGCTAGCAGTACTGTAGCAACTAAATACAATATCATTTTAGTCAATGAGAATTTTGCAACGTAAAGCTTCACTTTCTGAACATTTGAGATGTGTAGTCCACTTATGTAGCTAGCATGACTGACTTTGTGCTAGCTAGCCAACGTTGAATTATTTCTGCATTATGAAAGGAACTAGACACGGACACGAATGATCTGTTTAGTGTGTTAACACACTCTTGGTAGTTTGTTGTAACCAAGTATTGATGCTAAACTGTGTGTTATTGGATGCTAGCATGCTAGTTAGCTATGGCATCATAGGATACGGTGTCCTGGGCGGTTTTCACGGAAGAATACTGTACCAAGTTAGCTGAATAAACTAAGTTAAGAGTCATATTCCCAGAAAACATTGAACTGCTGTAGTTTACAACAATTATAATTTCTAAAAGTGGAAGTTGGGAGAGTTATATTTGAGTGTTTCAGTAAAAAGTTAAGTGAGGGAGGCCCGCTCTCTCGTTTCCCCAGATGTTTAGTTAATTTTATTCCGATCTCTTTTGCATTATTGTAGCCTTTTCTGTAGCCTGTCAACTATGTGCCTGTCTATCCCTGTTCTCTCCTCTCTGCACAGGCCATACAAACGCTTCACACCGCGTGGCTGCTGCCACTCTAATCTGGTGGTCCCTTGCGCGCCCGACCCACGCGTGGAGTTCCAGGTCTCCGGCAGCCTCTGGAACTGCCGTTCTGCGGCCAACAAGGCAGAGTTTATCTCAGCCTATGCTACCCTCCAGTCCCTCGACTTCTTGGCGCTGACGGAAACATGGATTACCACAGAAAACACTGCTACTCCTACTGCTCTTTCCTCGTCTGATCATGTGTTCTCGAATAGCCCGAGAGCATCTGGTCAGCGTGGGGGTGGCACAGGAATCCTCATCTCTCCCAAGTGGACATTCTCTCTTTTCCCCCTGACCCATCTGTCTATCTCCTCATTTGAATTCCATGCTGTCACAGTCACTAGCCCATTCAAGCTTAACATCCTTATCATTTATCGCCCTCCAGGTTCCCTTGGAGAGTTCATCAATGAGCTTGATAAGTTCCTTTCCTGAGGATGGCTCACCCCTCACAGCTCTGGGTGACTTTAACCTCCCTACGTCTGCCTTTGACTCATTTCTCTCTGCCTCCTTCTTTCCACTTCTTTCCTCTTTTGACCTCACCCTCTCACCGTCCCCCCCTACTCACAAGGAAGGCAATACGCTTGACCTCATCTTTACTAGATGCTGTTCTTCTACTAATCTCACTGCAACTCCCCTCCAAGTCTCCGACCACTACTTTGTATCCTTTTCTCTCTCGCTCTCCTCCAACACTACTCACTCTGCCCCTACTCAGATGGTAATGTGCCGTCGCAACCTTCGCTCTCTCTCTCCCGCTACTCTCTCCTCTTCCATCCTATCATCTCTTCCCTCTGCTAAATCCTTCTCCCTCCAATCTCCTGATTCTGCCTCCTCAACCCTCCTCCCTTTCTGCATCTTTTGACTCTCTATGTCCCCTATCCTCCCGGCCGACTCGGTCCTCCCCTCCTGCTCCGTGGCTTGACGACTCATTGCGAGCTGGAGGAAAACTAGACTCCCTGCGGACCTGTCATCTTTTCACTCCCTCCTCTCTACATTTTCTTCCTCTGTTTCTCCTTCTAAAGCCACTTTCTACCACTCTACATTTCAAGCCTCTGCCTCTAACCGTAGGAAGCTCTTTGCCACCTTCTCCTCCCCTACTTAATCCTCCTCCTCCTCCCCTCCCTACTCCCCTCTCTGTGGATAGACTTCGACAACCATTTTTGGAAAAGAAGGTTGTTGACATCCGATCCTCATTTATTAAGTCAAATGACACCGCTGGTCCTGCTCACACTGCCATACCCAATGCTTTGACTTCTTTCTCCCCTCTCCAGATGAAATGTTGCGACTTGTGATGGCCCGGTCGCCCAACAACCTGCCCGCTTGACCCCATCCCCTCCTCTCTTTCTCCAGACCATTTCCGGAGAACTTCCTCTTACCTCACCTCGCTCATCAACTCATCCTTGACCGCTGGCTATGTCCCTTCCATCTTCAGAGAGAGCAAGAGTTGCACCCCTCCTGAAAAAACCTACACTCGGTCCCTCCGATGTCAACAACTACAGACCAGTATCCCTTCTTTCTTTTCTCTCCAAAACACTTGAGTGTGCCGTCTCTAGCCAACTCTCCTGCTATCTCTCGCAGAATGACCTTCTTGATCCAAACCATTCAGGTTTCAAGACTGGTTATTCAACTGAGACTACTCTTCTCTGTGTCACGGAGGCTCTCCGCACTGCTAAAGCTAACTCTCTCTCCTCTGCTCTTATCCTTCCAGACCTATCTGCTGCCTTTGATACTGTGAACCATCAGATCCGCCTCTTCACACTCTTCGAGTTGGGCATCTCCGGCGCTGCTCACTCTTGGATTGCATCCTACCTGACAGGTCGCTTCTACCTGGTGGCATGGCGAGAATATGTCTCCGCACCACGTGCTCTCACGACTGGTGTTCCCCAGGGCTCAGTTCTAGGCCCTCTCCTATTCTCTCTATACACCAAGTCACTTGGCTCTGTCATATCCTCACATGGTCTCTCCTATCATTGCTACGCAGACGACACACAATTAATTTTCTCCTTTCCCCCTTCTGATAACCAGGTGCGCGAATCGCATCTCTGCATGTCTGGCAGACATATCAGTTTGGATGTCGGATCACCACCTAAGCTGAACCTCGGCAAGACGGAGCTGCTCTTCCTCCTGGGGAAGGACTGCCCGCTCCATGATCTCGCCATCACGGTTGACAACTCCATTGTGTCCTCCCTCCCAGAGTGCAAAGAACCTTGGCGTGACCCCTGGACAACACCCTGTCAAGTTCTCCGCCTAACATCAAAGCGGTGACCCGATCCTGCAGGTTTATGCTCTACAACATTCGCAGAGTACGACCCTACCTTACACAAAAAGCGGTACAGGTCCCTATTCCAGGCACTTGTCAACTCCCGTCTGGATTACTGCAATTCGCTGTTGGCTGGGCTCCCTGCCTGTGCCATTAAACCCCTACAACTTCTCCAGAATTCTGCAGCCGTCTGGTGTTCAACCTTCCCAAGTCCTCTCATGTCACCCCGGTCCTCCGCACACTCCACTGGCTTCCAGTTGAAGCTCACATCTACTACAAAACCATGGTGCTTGCCCACAGAGCTGTGAGGGGAATGGCACCTCCTTACCTTCAGGCTCTGATCCTACACCCAAACGAGCTCACTACGTTCATCCACCTCTGGCCTGCTAGCCCCCCTACCTCTACGGAAGCACAGTTCCCGCTCAGCCCAGTCAAAGCTATTCGCTGCTCTGGCACCCCAATGGTGGAACAAGCTCCCCCACGACGCCCCACACGAGAAGTGGTCAGATGACCCAGATGCTAAGCTACAGGACTGTTTTGCTAGCACAGACTGGAATATAAGGTCTACACATGTTGTATTCGGCGCATGTGACAAATAGAATTTGATTTGATTTATTCAGACCCTTTGCAATGAGACTCAAAATTGAGCTCAGGTGCATCCTGTTTCCATTGATCATTCTTGAGATGTTTATACAACTTGATTGGAGTCCACCTGTGGTAAATTCAATTGATTGGACATGATTTGGAATGCCACAAACCTGTCTATGTAAGGTTCTACAGTTGACAATGCATGTCAGAGCAAAGATCAAGCCATGAGGTAGAAGGAGTTGTCAGTAGAGCTTTGAGACAGGATTGTGTCAAGGTACAGATCTGGGGAAGGGTACCAAAAAATGTCTGCCTAATTGAAGATCCCCAAGAACACAGTGGCCTCCATCATTCTTAAATGGAAGAAGTTCGGAACCACGAAGACTCTTCCTAGAGCTGGCCGCCCGCCCAAACTGAACAATCTGGGGAGAAGAGCCTGGGTCACTCTGACAGTACTCCAGAGTTCCTCTGTGGAGATGGGAGAACCTTCAAGAAGGACAACCATCTCTGCAGCACTCCACCAATCAGGCCTTTATGGTAGAGTGGCCAGACGTAAGCCACTCCTCAGTAAAATACACATTACAGCTGACTTGGAGTTTGCCAAAAGGCACCTAAAGAACCCTCAGACCATGAGAAACAAGATTCTCTGGTCTGATGAAACCAAGATTGAACTCTTTGGCCTGAATGCCAAGCGTCACTTCTGGAGGAACGCTGGCACCATCCCTTCGGTGAAGCATGGTCAAATCAAATCAAATCAAATTTGATTGGCCACATGCGCCGAATACAACAGGTGCAGACATTACAGTGAAATGCTTACTTATAGCCTTTAACCAACAGTGCATTTATTTTTAATAAAAAAGTAAAAGAAAATAACAACAAAAAAGTGTTGAGAAAAATAGAGCAGAAGTCAAATAAAATAACAGTAGGGAGGCTATATACACAGTGGGGTACCGGTGCAGAGTCAATGTGCGGGGGCACCGGCTAGTTGAGGTAGCTGAAGTAATATGTACATGTGGGTAGAGTTAAAGTGAGTATGCATAAATAATTAACAGAGTAACAGCAGCGTAAAAAGATGGGGTGGGGGGGCAGTGCAAATAGTCCGGGTAGCCATGATTAGCTGTTCAGGAGTCTTATGGCTTGGGGGTAGAAGCTGTTGAGAAGTATTTTGGACCTAGACTTGGCGCTCCGGTACCGCTTGCCGTGCAGTAGCAGAGTCTTTGACAATTTTGAGGGCCTTCCTCTGACACCGCCTGGTATAGAGGTCCTGGATGGCAGGAAGCTTGGCCCCAGTGATGTACTGGGCCATACGCACTACCCTCTGTAGTGCCTTGCGGTTGGAGGCCAAGCTGTTGCCATACCAGGCGGTGATGCAACCAGTCAGGATGCTCTCGATGGTGCAGCTGTATAATTTTTTGAGGATCTGAGGACCCATTCTGAATCTTTTCAGTCTCCTGAGGGGGAATAGGCTTTGTCGTGCCCTCTTCATGACTGTCTTGGTGTGTTTGGACCATGATAGTTTGTTGGTGATGTGGACACCAAGGAACTTGAAGCTCTCAACCTGTTCCACTACAGCCCCGGTCGATGAGAATGGGGCGTGCTCGGTCCTCTTTTTTTTCCTGTGAGTCCACAATCATCTCCTTTGTCTTGATCACGTTGAGGGTAGGAGTTTGTTATCCTGGCACCACACGGCCAGGTCTCTGACCTCCTCCCTATAGGCTGTCTTGTCGTTGTCGGTGATCAGGCCTACCACTGTTGTGTCAGCCGGCAAACTTAATGATGGTGTTGGAGTCGTGCCCTGGACATGCAGTCATGGGTGAACAGGGAGTACAGGAGGGGACTGAGCACGCACCTGAGGGGCCCCCATGTTGAGGATCAGTGTGGCAGATGTGTTGTTACCTACCCTTACCACCCTGGGCGCCCGTCAGAAGTCCAGGATCCAGTTGCAGAGGGAGGTGTTTAGTCCCAGGATCCTTAGCTTAGTGATGAGCTTTGAGGGCACTATGGTGTTGAATGCTGAGCTGTTGTCAATGAATAGCATTCTTACGTAGGTGTTCCTCTTGTCCAGGTGGGAAAGGGCAGTGTGGAGTGCAATAGAGATTGCATCATCTGTGGATCTGTTGGGGCGGTATGCAAATTGTAGTGGGTCTAGGGTTTCTGGGATAATGATGTTGATGTGAGCCATGACCAGCCTTTCA
Organism: Coregonus clupeaformis; assembly: GCF_020615455.1. Lineage (NCBI taxonomy): Eukaryota > Metazoa > Chordata > Actinopteri > Salmoniformes > Salmonidae > Coregonus > Coregonus clupeaformis. The sequence continues at coordinate 7,210 of NC_059217.1, read as the reverse complement.
AAGCACTTCATGGCTACAGACATCAGTGCTACGGGTCGGTAGTCATTTAGGCAGGTTATCTTAGTGTCCTTGGGCACGGGGACTATGGTGGTCTGCTTGAAACATGTTGGTATTACAGACTCAGTCAGGGACATGTTGAAAATGTCAGTGAAGACACTTGCCAGTTGGACAGCACATGCTCGAGAGTACACGTCCTGGTAATCCGTCTGGCCCTGTGGCCATGTGAATGTTGACCTCGCTTAAAAGTCTTACTCACATCGGCTACGGAGAGCGTGATCACATAGTCATCCGGAACAGCTGGTGCTCTCATGAATGCTTCAGTGTTGCTTGCCTCGGCGAGCATAGAAGTGGTTTAGCTCGTCTGGTAGGCTTGTGTCACTGGGAAGCTCGCGGCTGTGCTTCCTTTTTGTAGTCTGTAATAGTTTTCAAGCCCTGCCACATCCGACGAGTGTCAGAGCCGGTGTAGTACGATTCAATCTTAGTCCCTGTATTGACTCTTTGCCTGTTTGATGGTTCGTCGGAGGGCATAGCGGGATTTTTTATAAGCGTCCGGGTTAGAGTCCGCTCCTTGAAAGCGGCAGCTCTACCCTTTAGCTCAGTGCGGATGTTTCCTGTAATCCATGGCTTCTGGTTGGGGTATGTACATGAGGTCACTGTGAGGATGACATCATCGATGCACTTATTGATGAAGCCAGTGACTGATGTGGCATACTCCTCAATGCTATCTGAAGAATCCCGGAACATGTTCCAGTCTGTGCTAGCAAAACAGTCCTGTAGCTTAGCATCTGCGTCATCTGAACACTTTTTTATTAACCTAGTCACTGGTGCTTCCTGCTTTAGTTTTTGCTTATAAGCAGGAATCAGGAGGATAGAGTTATGGTCAGATTTGCCAGATGGAGGGCGAGGGAGAGCTTTGTATGCATCTCTGTGTGTGGAGTAAAGGTGGTCTAGAGTTTTTTTTTCCTCTGGTTGCACATTTAACATGCTGGTAGAAATGAGGTAGAATGGATTTAAGTTTCCCTACATTAAAGTCCCCGGCCACTAGGAGCGCTGTCTCTGGATGAGCGTTTTCCTGTTGAATTATGGCCTTATACAGCTCATTCAGTGCAATCTTAATGCCAGCTTTGGTTTGTGGTGGTAAATAGACAGCTATGAAAAATATAGATGAAAACTCTCTTGGTAAATAGTGTGGTCTACAGTTTATCATAAGATACTCTACCTCAGGCGAGCAAAACCTCGAGACTTCCTTAGTATTTGATTTTGTGCACCAACTGTTGTATACAAATATACACAGACCGCCACCCCTTGTCTTACCGGAGTCAGCCGTTCTATCCTGCCGATGTAGCGTATAGCCCGCCAGCTGTATGTTATCCATGTCATCGTTCAGCCACGACATGGTGGTGGCAGCATCATGCTGTGGGGATGTTTGTCAGCGGCAGGGACTGGGAGACTAGTCAGGATCGAGGGAAAGATGAACGGAGCAAAATACAGAGAGATCCTTGATGAAAAACTGGACCTCAGACTGGGCTGAAGGTTCACCTTCCAACAGGATAATGACCCTATGCACATAGCCAAGTCAACGCAGGAGTGGCTTCAGTCTCTGAATGTCCTTGAGCGGCCCAGCCAGAGCCCGGACTTGAACCCCATCGAACATCTCTGGAGAGACCTGAAAAAGCTGTGCAGCGACACTCCCCATTCAACCTGACAGAGCTTGAGAGGATCTGCAGAGAAGAATGGGAGAAACTCCCCAAATACAGGTGTGCCAAGCTTGTAGCATCATACCCAAGAAGACTCTAGACTTCAATCTCTGCCAAAGCTGCTTCAACAAAATACTGAGTAAAGGGTCTGAATACTTATGTAAATGTGATATTTCCATTATTATTATTTTTGCCAAAAAATCTAAAAACCTGTTTTTATTTTGTCATTATAGGGTATTTTGTGTAGATTGATGAGAAAAAAACAAACCATTTAATGCATTTTAGAATAAGGTTGTAACGTAACAAAATGCGGAAAAAGTCAAGGGGTCTGAATACTTTCCAAATGCACTGTACCTATTTAGGCAATCCCTAGCTGCTGGGCTGCTCAGTCCTGGCCATGGGGTTCTGCCGTACTGCTGGTTGTTACTCTGGCCTTGGCCTAACACACCTGAAACCAATCATTTAGGTTTCTCTAAGATTCTAAAGATGAGTGGGGTGTGTTGGGTTGGGGCGCTGCAGGACGGTGGACCCCTAGGGGTAGGACGGGCCGATCCAGACATATTGTGTGCAAGTGAAAAGAGCTCTACACATAAACGCGGAAAGTAGGTGTGCTGAGGGGGGAAATCATTTTCTCTCACAAAAGTAGTGCACTGGGACTTTACTAGAACTGTATTAGCGAACAGATATCGTTTTTTAACTTCTCGCTGTAGGCCTTCATCATCATCCACTGCCTGCTTCCCTAATCCCTACCTGTAACCTAACTGCCTCTGGTATAATGCATTTCCACCTCCCACTCTATCAGTCTTGCTTGTCCATCTTCCTGAATTAAAATAAGATATTGTAACAGATCAATATAGCTGGCAAAAAACGTCATTAAATATTGCTAAATTATTTATCTATAGAATGGATGTAGGGCTGTTTATATATATATATATATATATATATATATATATATATATATATATATACAGTACCAGTCAAAAGTTTGACACACCTACTCATGCAAGGGTTTTTCTTTATTTTTACGATTTTCTACATTGTAGAATAATAGTGAAGACACCAAAACTATGAAATAACACATATGGAATCATATAGTAACCAAAAAATTGTTAAACAAATCCAAATATATTTTATATTTGAGATTCTTCAAATAGCCACCCTTTGCCTTGATGACAGAATTGCACACTCTTGGCATTCTTTCAACCAGCTTCATGAGGTATTCACCAGGAATGCATTTCAATTAACAGGTGTGCCTTCTTAAAACTTCATTTGAGGAATTTCTTTCCTTCTTTATGCGTTTGAGCCAATCAGTTGTGTTGTGACAAGGTAGGGGGTTATACAGAAGATAGCCCTATTTGGTAAAAGACCAAGTCCATGTTATAGCAAGAACAGCTCAAATAAGAGAAACGACAGTCCATCATTACTTTAAGACATGAAGGTCAGTCAATACGGAACATTTCAAGAACTTTGAAAGTATCTTCAAGTGCAGTCACAAAAACCATCAAGTGCTATGATGAAACTGGCTGTCATGAGGACCGCCACAGGAATGGAAGACACAGTTACCTCTGCTGCAGAGGATAAGTTCATTAGAGTTACCAGCCTCAGAAATTGCAGCTCAAATAAATGCTTCACAGAGTTCATGTAACAGACCCATCTCAACATCAACTGTTCAGAGGGGACTGTGTGAATCAGGCCTTCATGGTCGAATTGCTGCAAAGAAACCACTACTAAAGGACACCAATAAGAAGAAGAGACCTGCTTGGGCCAAGAAACACGAGCAATAGACATTTAGACCCGGGTGGATGTTGTCGCTTTGGTCTGGATTCCAAATTTGATATTTTTGGTTCCAACCGCCATTGTCTTCGTGGGGGGGGTGTGGGTGAACGGATGATCTCCGCATGTGTAGTTCCCACCGTAAAGCATGGAGGAGGAGGTGTTATGGTGTGGGTGTACTTTTCTGGTGACACTGTCTGTGATTTATTTAACCTGCATGGCTACCACAGCATTCTGCAGCGATACGCCATCCAATCTGGTTTGGGCTTAGTGGGACTATCATTTGTTTTTCAACAGGACAATGACCCAACAATATTTTACCAAGAAGGAGAGTGATGGAGTGCTGCATCAGATGACCTGGCCTCCACAATCCCCGACCTGAACCCAATTGAGATGGTTTTGGGATGAGTCGGACGGACCAGAGTGAAGGAAAAGCAGCCCAACAAGTGCTCACATATGTGGTAACTCCTTCCAAGGCGGTTGGAAAAGCATTCCCTGGTGAAGCTGGTTGAGAGAATACCAAGAGTGGGCAAAGCTGTCATCCAGAAAAGGGTGGCTATTTGAAAGAATCTCAAATATAAAATATATTTTGATTTGTTTAGCTAATTTTTGTTTATACATGATCCGTATGTGTGTTGTTTCATAGGTTCGATGTCTTCCCTTATTCTACAATGCTGAAAATATAGTAAATATAAAGAAAAAACACTGAGTAGAATAGTAGGTGTGTTCAAACTTTTGACTGGTACTGTATGTGTAATGCGCAATGATTTCTTGATCAGTGATTCTGCACAGCACACCTTGCTCAAAGCCAATCCTTTGAGTGTCTCTCTCTTGCTCTTGATCTTTTTTATCTAAGAAAAGCATGTGTTTTGACACGACACACACTGTCCTGTAACTGCTTTTACAAGGCGGCCCCTCTTCAGAGGCCTCATTTATCAACCGTGCGTACATTTCTCTATACATTTTGGCATATGTGGAGATTCTAGGATTTGAGTGCGCAACAAATGATTAAAGGGTTTATCTGTGTGCATAACATATTACCCAGTATACCATAAAAAAAAAAATCAACCATATCATATTTCTCTTTTAAGTGAACGCAGCGTTGCAACAATAATTTTTATATACACTAGATCTGGCACTCCCCCAGCATTGTATTTTGAGCTTAAAACTAATTGGTATTCATGTCTACATTTGTTTTTGCCACATTAATTATCGTTACAGATACCTTAGTGCATACTTTTAAATTATATTATATGAAGCAATTTCTGTAAAAAAAAAAACATATATAAAAACATTTTCCTTAAAGTATACTTTTTTTTTTAGATTACTAATGTTACTGTTCCCACTACAACAGAAAAATCCTTAAATACATGTAATTTTGTCCATGAAACATCGAATTGAAATACTGTAGAATTCCATTCATTCCTATGGAGGACTGCTCCTACTGGGGATTGCCAATATGGCCGACTGGTGGCTCCAAACCCTCTCAATGGCCAATAGGCCATACTGTAGCATCAGCAATCCAGGCTTATACTGTATACATCATTTTTCAACCCAGCCTGGAAAATGCCCTCCATTAACCTTTTATGATAACAAAAACTAATTTGCTGTATTATTTGGAGATGTTGGAACTGGGTAAGCGGCAGTTTCACCCTTGTTCGTGTGGGCAGAGTATTGCCTTTTGTTGACTTAACCTTGTAACATAAAAATACATACCACCTATATTAACGCGGCCAAGCAGTGTCGCAGCATTCTTACAAGATTGATGGTCTGTTGGAGTTCAGAAGTAAATGCTGCCTACAGCCCACACTTCTATACAAAAGAATTTAAATTAAGTTGTCCAATATTTTGTTTATCAATACATGATTGTGTTTCTACTAGCCTGCCTTGGTATGAAGCTCTGAGATTAAATAGGCTATGTATATTGCCTCCTCCTTTCGCCAGCAATGCTGTACCTACCCATACTGTCGGCTACCAGTCTACTTTCGAGCTGTGAGCTGGCTATTGACTGAGCACTGAATAAATGGATTGCTAATATTTGTTCCAGAGCTACCATTTCCCCCAAAAACTAATATTTGCTTTAATACAGTTGATCAATACCATGATGCATTAATACCTGAGGGTTGAGTGGAGACACACTTTCCCGTCAAGTTCAACATTTATAAATACCAACCTTTGTGGGAAAACTGGCGCATGCTAGGTTTAGAGTCTTTTTTGTGCACACGCACCTTTGATAAATGAGGCCCCTGTTCCTTACTGAGGTCAGGTTCATTTCAAACACACATCTGAGAGGTCTTGCTCTCTAACCCCTCTGTGCATCCCAAATGGCACCCTATTCCTTGTATGGTGCACTACTTTTGACCAGGGCCCATAGGGAATAGTGCACTATATAGGAAATAGGGTGCCATTGAACACTGCATCTCTTTCTCTGCTCTCCCACTGCTGTTTGCTGTTGTCCAGGGACCAGGTTTCGACCACCGCTGGGATTTGGTTCACAGTGTGCTTAGGAGGTGGCGTACACTGCACGGTCGGCCGTAAATCAACCTCAGTCAGACCAGATGGGTGTGTACAACAGCTTAGTCTAGATAGAGGGTGGCGATATCATTGACAGTGGACTCTGGACCTCTCAATGCTGCAGATCCCCCAAGTAATCTCTTTCTCTATCAATTATTCCACATTTTGTTGTGTTACAGCCTGAATTCAAAATGGATTAAATATTTTTTTTCTCACCCATCTACACACAATACCCCATAATGACAAAGTGAAAACATGTTTTCAGAAATTTTTGCAAATTGATTGAAAATGAAATACAGAAATATAAAATCATATGTTATGTGTCAAATGCGCCAAATACAACAGGTGTAGACCTTACCGTGAAATGCTTACTTACAAGCCCTTACTCAACAATGCAGTTTTAAGAAAAATAAGAGTTTTGAAATATTTGATTTCATAAGTGATATTCACACTGAGTGTGTTGTGTTACTTGGCCTATACCACGGCTAAGGGCTGTTCTTAGGCACTGACATAAGCATGATCGTGGTATATTCATATATCACAAACCCCCAAGGTGCCTTATTGCTATGTATAACTGGTTACCAATGTATAATTAAGAGCAGTAAAAATACATGTTTTGTCGCACCCGTGGTTGCTCTGGTGTGATATACCACGGCACTGTGCTTAATCGACATTCAGGGCTCCAACCACCCAGTTTATAATGTTCAATGAGACAATCAATCTTGCACCCCTTTGCCTGACAAGCTCAGGTGCATCCAATTTCCTTTGATCATCCTTGATGTACTAGCGCATTGTTTTTCATTGACCAATTGAATTGTTAGGACATGATTTAGAAAAGAAACACACCTGTCTGTATAAGGTACCACAGTTGAGTAGTGCATGTCCAGAGCCAGAAACTCTAGAACAGAAATAGGACAGCAGCTTGAGTGGTTAATTTAAAGTGAAATATTTGTTACATTGATTATTGTCATTGCCTTGTACGCTGAAGAAGGTAACACCCAGAAAGCGTTTGTGCATCAAGTTGCCTCAATTTAAGTTTTGTTTTGCCGTGTCTTCTTTCTGTGCTTTGGAACCTAGTGTCTTTAATCCATTTTGAATTCGGGGTGTAACACAACAAAATTGGAATGCACGTCGAGTATGAATACTTTCTGAAGGCACTGTATGTGTTGTCTGAGCGTGTGTGCATGTCAAAAAGAGAGAGAGGAGAGATAGGTGCACAACAGATA